>NC_072734.1:96888223-97027112 GCF_026930045.1 Uloborus diversus
CCGTTTTGAAGTAAGACAGAGTAATAAGACACAGTAAGAACGTGCGTAAATGTGCTTCGCTGAAAATGCGTAAACGTGTCCCGTCGGCAAGTTTGGATTTATTTTTGACGTGCAACACAATTTAATAATTTTTCTGTCCACACAAATACACCTCTCAAAAAAGGATAAAACTCTTCTAATTTTTATAGATCTACTTGTTTTTAATTGTGTATTATTTATTCACAATAAACTTCAAAACCTTCAACACAAAATTTGCTGAACTTGGTAGAAAACAGATTTTTCTATCCGCATGCTAAACCGAAACTCGACTGATGCTCCAAAACTTGTGAGAATATCTGCTAGGGAGCAGCATCAATCTGGTACGACTGTTGGATATCCAGTTATAACTCGTTTCGGAAAAAGGGCACTGCGTAAACGTGCCCCGGTCTACCCTATATGCGTTTGCGTTGTGAGGATTTTTTTTATTTACTTCCATGTTCTCTTTTATGGTATGTGTAGTAAATATAATGTTACGAAGAAATTGCTATTTGTTGTATTTATTAACGTGTTAATGTAATAACTGAAGTCGTGTCTCTGAGCTCTTTCACATGGTACCCTCGCAACTGCAGCTAATGCAATGCTTCCCATCTCGGGGCACACGACATACCTGGAGGTAGTATCATTTTTTCAGGAAGCAGTTCAAAAATGAGTTATTTATTGTTATTTCCTTTTTTGCATAACAAGCATATTTTCTATTTTCCATTTTATCCATTAACTAAAAAACCGCCCTTCAAGATATGACGGGGGAAAATTGCCTCTACAATTGTACGAAGCAATTTTCCTGTTTGGAGATATTTTGATAGTTGAAATTTTGACCCTAACTCCAGTGGATTAACCCTAAAATCCAGTAGATAGTGTTCACTGTTGATCACTTTTTCGTTTCTTCACTCCCCTGAAATGACACAGTCTCATCAGTAAAACAGTTAAGTTACCGGATCGAGTTCAGCCTTGTCACAATAAAGTCTTTCCCTGCCATGTTAAACATTACCAACCATATTATCGAATTATCATGTCGATGCGCTAGTTTCATTGTTGATGACGTCAGAAATGTTAATCGATCATTGGCTATTATATATATATATATATATATATATATATATATATATATGAGGATGTTGCTCGAAAGCTTTTTAAACCAAATTAATGGTCTTCTAGGTTTATGCTACCTTAAAGTTCCTTCACTCTCATTCGTGTTTTGCGCAAATACGAATTCCCAATCCATCCCCGTCCATGATGTTGATCATGGCCATTAAAAGATAGGGAGCCACTGGTATAATGGATATGGGCTATCTGACTCACTCATGTCAACCTCTCTGAACAATCAGGCACTCTTGGGAGTTCCTTGCAGACACTTTGAGAGGCAAATGTATTCATGTGGACTGGTGCAAACAGGTGCAAGTTAACTTCATGCACCTGTTTCTACTCTCACCTCTCTGAATCTTCCAAAGATGTCAACTCGTCAAGTTTATCTCCAGTCCGTATCTTGGTGTGCCTAGGAACAACAGTTTCTGGATCAGGTGAAATAGCTGGAATCCTTTCATAAAAGAAATAACATCACGAACAGTATTCTTCCAAAGGGGAGGAGTCATTGGATACTGTCTACCGTCATAGTGCAAATGGCCAAGTAAAAATGGGTAAATAAACAGGGAGACGCATAGAGAGAGTATATTATAGATAGAAGACTGACATTTCCAGTTCAAGCAGGCTTATCAGGAGAAAAGAGCTTTCTCCTGCGCTGCGAACCGAAGCAGAGAAGACAGTTTTACAGAGATTGACTAGCAGCGGCTCCCAACCTTTTTTGCCTTGCGAACCCCTTCCATAAACTTTTCGAGTTTAACGAACCCCTTGTGTACTAAGTATTAAGCGTCAAGCATCCCCCCCCTCCCCACAGTAAAATTTGGGAGGGTTTTTTTTTTGAGTGGAAAAATAAAATAATTGCAAAATGTTGAAGTTTAAACATGCTACAAGTTAAAATGATAGTTATAAATTATTAGAAAACAAATTTAAACGGAACAAACCGAGTGATAATTCTTTGAGTTTCAATCCACTTTGAAAAAATTAACAAAGAATTTCTAAGTTTGGCAAATGTCTTGTCTGACAGTCTCAGTCTTACATTAGGTTCAGCATTTAATTTCACTCCAGTTCTTATCTCCGGAAATTCATTTTTTCCGTCGAAACTTCGTCCAAATAGGATAATATGATTTAAAATGTGTTTTTCTGTCAAAACAGTATATTATTCGTAACGCTAAATTAGTCAATGAAGAAATGATTTTAAAAATATCATTTAGAAAAAATCTCAGATTAACTGAATGACTTTTTTTCCAGTAAAATCTTGTCGCTTGATAAGGATATGCTGTATAACGGAAGGTTGCCGTCAATGAACCACATAACAGTTTTAGATTTTTTTAGAAAGGAAATCTAACTCAAATTTCTCGTTAATTATAGGAACAATTTCTCATTTAATTTCTCTTTTAATAATAATATTCACTTTCATGATAAATGTACACAATAAAGAATAAAAATTAAATATTTTGTCATGTGGTCCATTCATGGCTACCGGTTGCTATGGATGGACCATCGAGATTCCATCGATGGACCACATTTTCAAATTAAAAAATCAAGGCGTAACTTACAAATATTTATAACAGGTGATCAATAAACACTACAAATAACAATAAGTTGTAGAAAAAGAGATTTATTTTCTAAAATGTTTTATTTTCGGATTGGAGGAACATTAAAAAAAAAGAAATAGCACTCACACAACACACAGCTGTTGTCATCACACCTCGTTCACCACTTGATATTTTCTCAACCTGTGCAACACTGTTCTTAGCTAATATCTTTTCAACCACTTTTGAACTGTTGGGAATTTTTTTAAATGATTTTGAAAATTTTAGTTTGGTGCAAGATCTCTAAAATGTCAGAGACCTTATTGACCATTTTATTACTGAAACCAGAAGCTTAAGTCTCAAACTACCAGAGAATATAGTACTGACAGACTTTGTCTTAATTAAATCTGTGAGACAGGTTATTTTTCTCAGCCTATTGAAAGGCCAACTCCCCCAAGTTTTTGGAAGTAATTCCAAAACCATCTTCTCTACTTTTAAAATATGATTCACTATCATATTCCTATTTCGGAGGGCTTATCTCCGAATATATTTCTAATAGGTGACAAAGGTAACAACAAGCCTGTTTTTTTTTCTTCTTCTTTTTTTTTATATATATATCTTCCATGCGACTGTTTAAAGTTGCTTCCAGAACTCTATTTTGTCGGCAGACTTCGTTAAGGTCCATGCCACAATTTCTGTAAGCTACTGTAGCACACTGCATGCTCTCACTTTTCCACTGGCCATATTTTACTAGTTTTTGTATTTTTCTGGAGCAGAAAAAGTATTTGAATCTGTATTATTATTTTTAAATTTTTTAATCAATTTTATAAAAAAATTTGTCTTGAAATTATAATAAAGTACACGCGTTTTCATGAATTATTAAGATTTTTTTTTATTATCATAGTTATTTCAAAACAATTGAGCAATTTTCAAAGGTTAGGGCAAAGGGAAAGTTACAACAATACATATTTGCGATTTTCTATGAATGAATAACCACTTTGTCAGGTGGTCCATTCGTGAATACACCTAGCGGTTCAATGATAGCAACTGCGTCATTTTGAATATTCTTATAGGTGTTACTGTTGTGACGAATCATGATGAAACATGAAGTATGGGGAATTGTACTTGAAAAGGCACTCTTTTAAGTCAATGTTCACGCTTGATTGATTAGTGATATTCAATGCATGTTACAACTAAATGAAAATCTCAATATTTAGTAAGATAATGTAGAAATCTCTACTGACCGATTAACAATATCATGAAGTAATTTTAGCTAATTGATGACTCTGTAGTAGACAGTTTTCAGACAAAGGAAGGTACTAAAACTGATTACGTGTCTGCACAAACTCTGGTACGCGAACTATCTTCGTGGTCTAGTCATGGAACCGGTTCATTGACGGCAACCTTCCCCTATTAATTGTTTGAGTGTTGAAAGAATTTTCTTTTCCTTGTGCTAAAATTTGGAATAAAATGTGTAGTTATTTTTTATTTTATTTTAAAATGAATAAATGATGAATAAAAAACACTTAAACTTGAGACTTCATCTCAAACAAATGTGTTAAATTTCCGCCATTACTATAGTTTTTTAACGAAACACCGGTTGGGAAACGATGGACTGCAGAAATTTTAACACTTACCGAATTGACACTAGATTAAGTTTTTTTTTTCTTTTGAGAGAGAGAGAGAGAGAGAAAATTTGGCTGCCGCCAAATGGGTGTCAATCAGCTACTGCAATAACGCCGGAAGAAAATATACACCTCCGGAATCCATTACATTTATTAGACGGGACACCGAAGTGCCAACACTAATAACATACCAGTATATGAAATTTTTCAGTAAAGGATCAGAAACAGTTATTTCCCCGCCATATTTCAAAATTGTATACGAAGATCTACAAAATAGAAAATTGAAAACAATTTTATTGGGAAAGGATATAAAATGAATGATTAAATGTCATAATCAAATATTAGATCAGTACAATAATTTTCAACATTAGAAACATTAAATAAAGCTTTTTTTTTTTTTTTAAAGGCGCTATAACAGCATTATAAACAGAAGAACAAAAAGTCTACGCCTCATAACTTTTTGCTCTTTCATCTTCTTTGGTAAACTTTTATTTTCTTTTTACACGAATATAAACTACCGTACCATCTGATTATATAAATATTCGATGCTTTTGTTCAATGTTACTCTTTGACTTTATGTTTTTTAAGTTAGATTTTGGCATGAAAAGATTGTCTTTAATACTGTTATTAAAATAAAAAAAAGCGCATTTAAAATAAATATTTGACACCTAATTAGCAAAATTAAAACCTCCTTAATTAAAAAAATAATTATTTGCAGCTAATGCCGAAAATACCAGTAGTTTATCTCATCAAATATCGGCTATAAGAAACTGCAAAAAAGCACGAAATACAGGTATTACAATCTCTGTTGCCAATGTTTAATGCCACTGCCGTTAACATATAATTTCATTACATCCATTTTATGTTGAAAATTTCCCGTCATTTCGCCGAAAGATGTACAACTTCTCTAAACGACTGAAAACAATGCAAAGAAATACGCAGTCATTTATGACACAGTTACACAACACAGACGATTATATAGTAGTCTAGACTTCATCTTTCATTACAAAATTACAATGAACATGTACTGTTTGGTTTTAAATCGATGAAAGAAAGTCACAATTGATTGTTGCGCTTGCAGAAGGGAATTCACTCGTAATGCTTGAATTGTTAAAAGATTCAGTAATTAAAAAGTGACGGAAAAGTTTCATGCTTAAAAAGTTACTAACTCGATATATTTCATTCATACAAAGTTGATTTCGACATTAAATTTGATTCAAAGCTATGCAACGAAATATTTTCTTCTTTTTTTAAAAATTTAACACGCACCACGCAAAACAATCACCGATTTTTAAAACTTGTACGAGCGTAATATTTTTAATTGAGACCAAGACTTATAAACCTAAACTTCAAGGAACGTGTTGTGTTCTTTTCTTTAGACTACAAAACTCTTTAGAACACGTTTTCTTTAAGTTTTGATTTACAATGTATAGTGTTTTTTGATCATTTATTTCGTCGATTTGGGAAAACATTAACATCGTCTTCGCCATATTTTAATTTTCTTGCAGGGTCCGATTAAGATCAGGGTTGCAATTTTGTCCACTTTTTTGTAAAAAAGTCGGGGACGGCGGAAAAAATTGGACGAAATGAAAAGTCAACTGATTTATCCATACAGTATAAATTTATTGCTATGGTGGTAATGGTATTAGTATATAACTCTAATACATTATCTATTATGAATTAATCATTTAATTAAAATAGAATGATTGTTATCTTTAGAATTTAATGAATCCAAAAAATTTTTTAATTCCACATTGGTGCAACTAATTTTAGATCATAATTTACTTAAAAGTAATAAAGTTTAATAATGTGAATAAGCTATTGGGCGCGATTACACTATTATATATTACAATTTTAGAAATTAAACTCAATGGAAAAGTCAAATGAAATGCTTAGAGGCAAAGCGAAGATTAATAGACTAAAAACATTTTACTGTTATATTTTTCGAGTTTTTATTGATTCCCATAGTAAAATATTTATGTACTGTGCATGTTTTTATGGATATGTTAAAGTCATACAAATTAAGAAAAATTACTACTTTAGTAGATGGTGGGTACTCAGACAGAGTATGGAAAGAGGCTATAATGAGCAAGGGGGTAGATAACTTTAAAAAGGCCATTAATCTTCATTCGGGACTAATAAATTGCCTAGGAACAGCCTAACTGGGTTCAGAGCCTGTTGCTGATTATCATATTTGTATCTGTATAACAGGATCAGATTTCACTTCATGTCAACAATTCCTTTATCACTATCAAGTAGTTTTTTTTTTCTTTTCTTCTTCTTCTCCTTTTTTTTTTTAATTTTTCATCATTATTTTTTTTTAATATGGTTTAAAATGTTTTGAGACTCCAACCTTTAAAAACTTTTATTTTTACCCTTTTTATTTTATAAATGCATTTTTTATGAGCAATAAACCTCCATATCACAAATAAAAATCTTAACATTTATATCTGATGTGTTTGTTTTTATAAATGCTATTACATGCATTATCACTTATTAACTCATTTGATTTATATACACACTTAAATAAACTTCAACTGATTTTTTTTTTTTCATTTTCACTTTAAAATGTTTTACTATCAATTGTTTATATGCATATTTATGTATACTATTTTTATATAAAAATATTACTTGAATAAGAAGAATCTATATAATTATTTATTATTTTTAAAAACTTCAAATTTTTAACTAAAAACTCTCAGTTTACTGAAAAAGTGGACGAAATGGACAAAATGACATCTTGTCCAGACCCTTTTTCCAGTTTTTTTCCGGCAGTTTTTCCCGGGGTGGACAATATAGGACAACCCTGATTAAGATGTCGGAAGACCCAAGGCCAAATAATTTTTTGGAGACGCCTGTATGTACACTTTACAATTTTAGCCATTGGACAAAGCAATTTTACCCATTGACTAAAACAGTTTTTGACATTGGGGGCCCTAAATAGTGGGGACCTACGCTACTGCCTCGTCGGTCTATTCAGTAATCAGGCCCTGCTTTCATGGTCTTCTTTATCAGTGAATCTCTAACTTTTTTTGAATTTAAGATTTTACCGCAGCACTCATGCCTAAGCAAAAGTAAGTATTAACTATAACCATAACAAGAGATGGGAATCGTCGGAAAAAAGCCTTTTTTTTTTTTCCTTTTTTTTCTTTCCAAAAGGGGTTTATTTCCATTCGGATAAAATTGAAAGCTTTAATATTTCTGCATTAAATGATTTGTTCAGAAACTTACAATATTTACATTCCAATGCGTTATTTATTAAAATATTTTTTATGTTCAATATCTTACACGAAAACACTAAGTTTGATAATGCAAGCTATAAGATAATTTAATCTCCCTGTACACCAAAGTATTATTTGCAACTTTTCTCATTTACAGGGTTAATGTCCAAACAGAACAGAATTAGTATATCTCATTCATAACTTCAATTAGTAGAATTGCTTAGTTAAAAATTTTAATATGTTTTTATTAATTTATGTGTATATGAACAGTACCCCCATAAAAGCCATAACGTTTCAATTGAAAAGTAAGCTCCTTCTTACACTCAATTATTTTTAGAGGGGTGACCTACCAATGGGTACTGAATTGCTATGCGTTTCCAATAGTCAGCAATGGCAAATTGACCACTGGTTCTATACTGTTTGGTTGATGTACCCAATAGTCGACTATGTACTTAATATGGATTTTCTAAACTTCATAAAATAGTAATTAAAATAAAGTATTGACACAGGTTGTTTTGGGTAAAAATTCCCTTTCTAACGTTATTTCTTCAAAAGAAATTTTTTAAATTTTATGCTAGAGTCGTTTCATCATTTTACTGCTTCTAATGTTGATTTTAGCTTAGACTTCTCAAAAACAGGGTTGAAAACAGGTTGTAAATTCAGTTCGTCGTTGCATTTAGAATATAAGTTCTAACGCTCAACCAAACTTACCAAATGGTAATTTATCGGGTTTTCTTTTTATTTTTTAATCAAATCATGATGCGTTGATGAAGTGATAAAACAAATGATCAGGCTGCAATTAGTATTTTTTTTTTTATCAGCAATAAATAAATATTCCCATTGTAAGGAATCAAGAGGTTTTACTTCAATAGTTACGTTAGCTCAAATTGTTTCAATGAGCTTTAATTCTGTGACTATTCTTTCTATTTATCATTTTACAAAACTGTTTGCTTCAGCAAAAGTTCAAGAAACCTGTATTCCATTTAGACTAATTATTCCAAATTTTATTCATTGGGTTTTCTTCACAAAGAAATCAAAATTTACTTCTTGTTTAAAAGTATGCCGTATTTGCTTTAAAATAACAAAGTTTCAGAGTTGCATTAAGTTGCTACGCACTCCATTTTAGTTTATTCATTTCTTGTTGAAAGCTGTAAAATTATCTTCATGACATCCCCTCTTTCTAAATTTCAATTTACCCACATACAGGCTCGTCATTTGGGCAATAGGTGGGAGGGGGGGGGGCGATTGACCCTCTGTATTTTCAAAACATAATTTCAATCTGCATTTTCCCTATAAAATGCACTGAATTCATACCCTTTGCCCCCCTCCCCCACCTCGAGAAAAAAGGTTGAAAATACGGACCTGCCAACATAATTCGTCTTACTGTAGTTCTTTCACAATAAAAGTATCTTTTTTATGATACATTTTGTTTTAGATGTGCCTGCGATTGCCAATCTTTTAAGCGCTTTTTGAACGGATTTTGACTTGCTTTGTTTTGAAGTGAAATTGTTTCCAAAAGTACAATTTTAATTTTATGTTCGTATGTTGAAGTTTTGCTCTAAAGAGCCTGGACCAATCAAGTGTCAATTGTATTCATCATTAATTCATTCTTTATCGATCATGAATTCTATCAACTCTTTTATTCAGTCTTTATCTTAGCATACACAGTAAAAACTTTTTGCGCCAGGGGCTGGGAGAGGGGGAATCTACGTTCTCATGTTTTCAAAATTCCTTTCCCAAAAGATCCGAGTCTTTTACATCCCTTAATTTCTATTTTCACAGTATATGATATTACTTCCGTAAGTGATGTACAAGATAAACAACAAAAAATTTATTGCATGTGAGGAAAATCCAAACTGGTTGCGAATTGAAAAATAATATAAACATAGATGTTACGAAAACATCAAGAATGAAAAATTCTTTCATAATTATTGAAATAATTAATTTTGTAAGTACAACGCTATGCTTTACGTTTCGCATTAAATATTGTTTAAATTTATTCACTCATACCCCATAAGAGTAATGAAAATGAAACGGCCAACTACTGAGCTCATACATGGCCGAGCACTGGATTTCTATGACTGACTACTTGGAGCATTTTCTCGTGTTAACAATAGGTTAGTTTTTAAAATAAAAATAGTTTTATTTCTGAAAAAATTTAGCGAATCATTATCAGAAAGATATAGCCTAAAGCCTTACAATGTTTTCGTTGTTGTATTGATTGCTGAAATTTATAGGTTAATAATAATAATAAAAAAAAAAAACAGCAATCGCTGTCTTAAATGGCCGACTACTGGAGCTCTTTGTCTTTACCCTATCTCCAACGATTCCATCTTGCAGATGACCCCAGTAGCGGAGTTTGCGGAAAGTAAGAAAAGTCTCTGGAATATATTTTATTGAAGTGTGGTGTGCTGGTATCGTATTTAAAATTTCAAAAATATATTACTTTTAATGCGTAAACGAAGAAGGAGGGAATTACTTTTACAGCAAACTGCAAAAAATTTAATAGAAAATACACTTTCCTCTCTAAATTAAAAAAAAGTAAAAAACGAGGGGAAGGAAAAAAAACTTTTAATTAATTAATTTATTTATTTGTCAAGTTGTCTAAATAAACAAAATAAAAAAAAACATTACCTTTAAAAGAATAAAAATGCAAACCATATTTTTTTTTTTTTAAAGTAAATTTGGACCATACGTTTACTCTAAACGGCATCTATTTCCGTAAAAAGTCACCGAAGTTTCGTATTTCGATCATTATCGGAAGTTTTTGAGATATTTATCTAGATGAGACAGTTTAGGTCGATAATGCAGTCTAGGAGCACGAAACAATGAAACTCATTTCGAAGAAATTCAATATGCGTTACTCGTCGAAAACAACAGTTACTTACATTGGAAAAAGTTTTCTTTTTTGGCAAAATATTTTGTTTTTAAGAGTGTCGTCGAACTATGATATTGCTGTTTATTTAGTCAAGTCAGATATTTACTTTTAGGAAATCTCCTAAACTCCTTTCTTCTCTGCAGTATTGAACAATAGTTCGTCGAATTTATTGCTTGAACCGAAGTCTTTTGAACTGAATATCACGCTTACCGGTACGTTGAAAAATGCATTGTAAAATATTTTTTTTTTTTGGCCAAACAGAAGAAACACATTGCCGAGTTTCTAAATAGAAAGAGCAAGTAGCTGGCTGCGTGCAGCCGCAAATTTTACTTGCATTTTTTTTCGTTACCCTTGAAAATAAATATCAAATTTTTAAGTTTCTGTGACACCTTTTTCTTTTTATTGAGCAACCAAGTTTTTAAATTAATTTCACTCTGCCGCAGTTTGTAGCTTCTCATTGCGATTTACCCGATTTGACGCTTTATATGTTTTTAATATTATACTTTTTATTTTTTTAATATTATATTACTTTATATGGTTATATATATATATATATATATATATATATATATATATATATATATATATATATATATATATATATATATATATATATATATATATATATTCTTCGGTTGCAAACTCTTGCATAAATCATTTCCGAACACATGTGAACTAAGCAGGCTTCTAGGACAAAAACAACAGCAGCAGAAAGTCCGTTGCTCAACTTCTGCTGTTGCGTACTGTTGTTTATATCATCTTCGTAGTTTCGTGCATAAGAGTTTAGGAATACCATGTGGATTAAGTTGGTCTCAGTCCGAAAGCAAAAGCAACAAAAGGATTGACTCAGGTTAGCAGGAGTTCAAGGAATATTATGCGAATTAAGTTGATTCCACACCGACAGCATCAGCAACAAAAAGTCCGTTGCTCAACTTCAGCGGTTGCGCACTGTTGTTTATATCATCTTCGTAGCTTCATGCATCCATAAGAATTATAAGAATTCATGAGTACCATATGGATTAAGTTGGTCTCAGTTCGAAAGCAAAGTAACAAAAGGACTAACTCCAGGTTAACAGGAGTTCAAGGAATATTATGCGAATTAAGTTGATTCCACACCGACAGCATCAGCAACAAAAAGTCCGTTGCTCAACTTCTGCGGTTGCGCACTATTGCTTATATCATCTTTGTAGCTTCATGCATAAGAATTATAAGAATTCATGAGTACCATGTGGATTAAGTTGGTCTCACTTCGAAAGCAAAAAGCAAAAAAAAGGACTGACTCAGATTCACAGGAGTTCAAGGAATAGTATGGGAACTAAGTTGATTCCACACCGACAGCATCAGCAACAAAAAGTCAGTTGCTCGGGGTTCTACGGTTGCGCATTTTGCCGTATGTTCGTATGTATCATCTGTACATCGTACAAAAGACTAATGGGTGTCTGTAAGTTGTCGCGACCGATTACATTTCCTTTTATTATTTGGCCAAAAAGTATAGAAGAAATTTTAAAAAAAAGTAAACATGGAACCAAGATCCCGTGTTGAAGAATTAAAAAAAAAAAAAAAAAAAATGTTGCCAAAAGAAAATGTTTTATCCGACATTCGAATCTAATTATTTTCTCAGGAAAATTTGGAGGAGGAGGGGGTGGGGGTGACAGGGGAGGCCAAAAAAAAAAAAAAAAAAAAAAAAAAAAACTCAAATTTTCTCCATGCGAAAATTTTAACCATTTTTCCTTTTTTATTAGTGTTTAAAAATATAGAAGATTGCAAAGCTTTGAAATGTTTTTGAGACATTTGTTACAAAAAGTTTAAATTATCCGATATTTTGAAATTTTAAATTTTAAGAAACGAATTGCGTGCTTTAAAATTTCCAAATTGGGTCGGGGGGGGGGGGGATTAGAAACGAAATTAAAAGTAAACATCAAACGATGGAATTCCATCTCTCGCACATTAAAGAGAAACAGGAAACTAAAATACCGCTTTCCAAAATTTATAAAATTAATAATATTTGAATGTTTGGGAACCAATACTATCCTTACATAAACAAACTTCAACGTGCAAAACTGAAAGCTAAGCAAACGTCTTATCCCACCATTAATATCTAATATGCGGGAAGAAACCTTTCAGAGTCTGCGAAGGGGAAAAAAGAAATGTTTTAACTCCTCTAAAACTCTTGACGAAAAGCTCTTCCTGCGAAAACTAATTTTGCTCAGAAAAGAAGCCAATAAACAACATAACGCCACGTGCTCTCTATGTGGTGAAAACAGAAAGAACGTTGTAGGCGAAAAGCAGTCAATAGAAACGGCAAGTTTTTATTCCTTCCTTTCCTTTTTTGCAAATTTTAAATTTGATGTTTTTTTGGATGTAGCTGAATTATTTGTGGATTGTTTTTTTTCCCCTTGGTAGTGTTCGTGTATTAAAAGTAGTCAAGCAAGTTCTAATTTGACTGAATATCCAATGTCCATCAAAGCGCAAAACGTTTTCTATTTGAGGTTTTAAACCAAAATAAGTCACCCGCATTACTAAGAAAATTACGTTATTCACCAAGTTTTCGTTTAGTAAAAATAAATAAGCGCGCACTTTTACATTTACTTTCATTATGATCAATAATTTAAAGAAGTAAAAAGTTTTTTTTATCAATTTTATGCATCGTTCTAATTTTTGGAGCAAAACTCTCTATGTCAGAAATACTTTTTTTTTCCTGCGGGGCACTTCGTTTTACGAGTATATACAAAGTTACTTTTTAAGAGCAGAAAATTCGAGGACATTGACTTTACTTTTTGTAAAAAACTATCCAGATTCAGACTGAATGCAATGGGGTTGTTTCCATCACTCAAAAGTACTACTTTTAGTCGCTGAAGTTGATAAAATGAACACACACACAAAAAAAAAAGAAAGTAAAATAAAAATAAGAATAAGAATAACATGGAGCGAAGAAAATCTTAAATTTTCAAAACGTTTAATTTTTAATTAAATTTTTTAAAATGTCCTTTTTTTCAAATAAGGCGTGGTCTTTATGACGTCACAAGTGATGAACTTTGGCGCGCTGAATGTTTCGCGTTTCCACGATATGATAATTAAGAAGCGACTTAAAAATAGCTCTCTACGCTTGCTATCGACCATACCGTTGCCATACATGTGAGTAAAGAAGCGAATTAAATATTGCGCTTTGCGCTAATGGCACCAATGAATGGCATTTCATCTCTTGTGATGCCATGCGAAGAAGTGGAAAAATTTTAATTGAACCTACGCACCGATTAAAATATATTTTTTTAAATATTAAACTTCGTCAAATTATTTTAAAAATTGTCAAATCCTATGCTTTTAAGCATGTTCTTTCAGAAAAAAAAATGCTTTTAAACTTTTGGAAACGACCCCACTGCAAATTTGACTTTGAATGAAAATTTTATATGTTCAATTAAGTGGTTTATTTGTAGGGTTACCATAATTTGCATAGGCCAAGTCCGGGAACCTTTCATGAGAGTGGGTGGAGTGGTACTAGTACATATAGCGTTTTGCCGATTGAATTTAGGCTTGAACCAATTTGTTTACTTTTTCATTTCATCGAGCTTTACATAATTTTTAAACAGTGAATTTATATTTTTCTCAAATTAATGTAAAAATTATTCTTCTTTACTAATAATAAAGCTGAAAGTCTCTCTGTCTGGATGTCCGGAGGATGTCTGGATCCCTGTGACGCGCATAGCGCCTAGACCGTTCAGCCGATTTTCATGAAATTTGGCACAAAGTTAGTTTGTAGCATGGGGCTGTGCACCTCGAAGCAATTTTTCGATGTGGTTCTTTTTCTATTCCAATTTTAAGAACAAAACTATCATAAGATGGGCGAGTAAATTACGAAATTATCATAACGTGGAACCGTAACATGAGCACAAGCCAATTGGCGAAAAAATTCACCGTACATTATTTGTAAATATACAGGCGAATCAAAAGACCTTTTAATTTTTCTATTACGGGCAAAGCCGTGCGGGTACCACTAGTATTTAAATAATAACTAAACAAATTAAGTTTTAAAAAAAACTACTGAATACTTTTATGAAAATCTATCTACATCCTTTTGCGCTACAGTGTGATTATTTAACAAGCAAACCATTATGCCTTTGCAAAGAAACAACCTGTGAGTACAACACATTTTTCTCTTTGAAAAATGGTTCTTTATAAACTCGAGACATAAGGTCTTTATAATATTGGTCTCTTCTTATAAGAAAGGTTTATCCCATTTGAATTTGGTCATTGTTCAAATCCGAGCATCAATCCGGACGGAGGTTTGAAATCCGGATTCTCCGCACGAAATCCAGACATCTGCTAATCCTACGGATATGGAACTTGCTCAACAATATTCATTATCATCATTTTATTTCTCTTTCCAAAGAAGTGTAGAATGGGGTTGGTTCCGAAATTTTAAAAGTGTTGTTTCCCGAAAGAGCATGCTTAAAAATATAGGGTTTAACCATTTGTTTAAATAATTTGACAGAGTTTAATACATTTCAACAGTTATTTTTATCGGTGAGCAGATTGAAATTCATTTTTTACCCTTCTGTTCATGACATTACAAGTGATGAAATGCCATTTGCCTAGCACAGCACAAATCATCATAACCTGGCAATGCAGTTGACAACATTTAGAGCGGCAATGAAGTAGCGCGCCAAAGTACATCACTTTTGACGTCATAAAGACCTTGCCTTATTTATAAAATCGGACATTAAAAAAATCAAGTAAAAAATAACTGTTGGGGAAATGAAAGTTTTTCCTCGCTCCATGTTATTTGTTGATTTAATTAATTTTTGGTTATTCTATCAATTTCAGTGATTAAAAGCAGTACTTTTGACTGAAGGAAAAAACTCCATTGTTTTCTCGCGCATGCAAGACTCAATCTTACTAAAACTTCTAAATATTTTTCCCATTGATCCGGCACGTCACTCATTGTACTACAGAATTCCATACTCAGGAGTAGTAAAAAAACGGTTACTCATGTAGCCAAATGTAGGGGGATGTGGGGTAAAGTGAAATAGTTAAGATAACTTGATTTTTTCAAAATGAAGACGTGGGAAATTTGTTCTGAAATGTGCGGTATATAAAGAAAGAACAATGTATTTTACAAAAAAACTTGCATTGAAACATCATTTTTAATTTTTGGTAATAAATTTCTACCTCGAAAAAGGGTGGATATTTTTCTCTTCTTTTTTTTCATGAGGCAAAGTAAAAAAAATATATATTTTTTCTAATGAAATATTTTCCACTCAATCATCAAAGATATTGTTGATCAAATAAATGAGTAAATAAAAGAATGAATGAATAAATGAAGAGGAAATTAAACAATAACCGAATAAATAAATATGTTAATAAATGAGAAACAAATAAATCAGTTAATGAAATAGTGAATGAATAAGAAAATAAGTGAATGAATGAATAAATAAGGGAATTATTAAATGAAGGAATGCAAATGAAGTAATTAATAAATTAATACGTAAGTGGTTTGATAAAAGATTGAATAAGTAAATGAACTGAACTCTTCCACTTTGCCCCATCCACTTTGCTCCGCATGCACTTGACTAACAGTACGAAACATTTAAAATAGAAATAAGCGTAACTAGGGGGCTATCGCCCCCTGCTCGCTATCGCTCGCCAACCCCCGGAACTGCTTACGCAGTTCCCTGTGGATCGCTTCGCGATCCATGCTCGCTTCGCTCGCTCGCTGTATGCCAATACATTAGCCTAGCTAAAATTTTCCGTAAAAATTAAAGTTGGTAATTGCATTTAGGTCACCATCCATTTAACCAATATGAAAATTACGTTCATAATGTTAATTTGTCTGCTTTAGCCAGATTTTCGACAGTTTAACTTTGCTGTATGTAAGATGACTGCCTTGGCAATGTGCACAACTTTACCATTATAGATACAAAAGTGTCTGTCATTGCTTTGGAGAGATTGCACTTCTACCTGTTGGTCCGCGGAAGGTATTTTATTTCCCTTCTACCACCCATTGGAAAACCAATGAAGGCATTCCCCTATCCGCCACCTGGGGACGCGCCCTCTAGGGGTTACAGGCTCCCCCGAGGGATGTATTTACATTATTTACACTCTTATATATTTACATATTTACACTCTTATATATTCTAATCTGAGAAAACTTCCTCATATACACAATTAAAAATGTCCCGTTTGGGAGCCACAACTGACACTGCTTCAAAAGATCTTGTTCTTGATAATGCCACATAGAGCTGGCCATGACTAAAAACAGGCTCAGAGAGCACCAAACATATTTTCTCAAACGTTTGTCCTTCTTGTTGTTATTCTGAATCCTTGCCACGTCACGAACAAAAAATGGTTTAACTAAAAACGCGAAAACTCGCCAAGGCTACTTTGCTTGCACAATACTAAAACTACTATAACCCTAAACAAATTTGGCGAAACCTTTCAGCTGAGAATAAAAGGAATAAAGTAAATTCTTTCTCGGTTATTCATTTTGAACTGAACTGTCGTACTGAAGCAGAGAATAGACGACGCTCAAAGCGCCTACGCGTTCAAAACAACATTGCCGATGAACATGATTGTGGAGCAATGTGTGAAGAATGCGAATTTTGTGGTGCTCTTTATTGGCAGAAAGAGCGTAATACTGCAAATAAATATACTAAATGTTGCCATGACGGAAAGGTGCGGTTACCGGCATTGTGTGACGCACCTGATCTGTTGAAGGAACTGCTGACTGAAAATTCCCCAGCCGCTAAAAATTATCGGCAGCGAATCAGAGAATACAACTCTGGAAATGGCTCGTCTTAAATTGGATTCAAGAACGGTTTCCTGCCTTCTTTGAGCTTTTCTTTGCTGATTAAGGTTGAAATGGGCCACAGCCCGACTCAAACTCATCTCAAAAAAAAAAAAAAAAAAGTTCGTTGAGTATTCTGTGATTCAAGATTTCAAAACAACGTAGAAGTTTGTTTACATGATTTATCGGCGAAGTGTTGCCAACAGAGGTTTAGAAATTCACCCCTTCATTTGCCGGCACGTAAGAGAATTATATATATAGATATTAAACTAATAAATATTGCACTGAATCTTAGTAGGTCTCAATTAATATTTAAAATGTTAATAACAAGAACTTTATCACATAATAGTAACAAAATAACTTTTGATTTAGCACAAAATATTACAAAATGAGTATCAATTTTTGAAAATTGCTTGTACAGTAGGCGCCGCTTAATGATCACTTTGGGACAAATACAATTTGATTACATTAACCGACTGATAACAATAATCGAAAATAATCCAGTAGACACAAAATAATGATTTTTTTTCCAATTAAGGTGCATTTATTTTGGCAACCTCAAATTAAAATTACAATGACTCAACTAAACGCAGTTTTAAATTATAAATTATTAAATTAACAGAATGGAAATATCTGAATTATAAAAAGTTAAAGTTAAATTATGCAATTTTTTATCACATAGTAATAGGTGAAGTAAAATATGACCGTTTTCCCTGACATTCGTAAACCAGTTTCAAAGCACATTCTACTTTTCTATCTTTTCCAGCATGGTTTTGCATGTTGTTTGAATTTTAATTTAACTTCGCTTTGTTTTCAATCTCGACACAATGCTTTGATAGTTCATAAAGTAATGGCAACAATGGAGGTCCTACATCAATGCCTGCAACATGTCCAGCGACTGAATTTTTTTAGGTGCAAAAGAAAGTTTTCTTAGGGGGAGCCTGTGGTCACTGGGGGGGGGGGACTTTTTGTAGCTTCATTCCTAGAAAAATTTTGAACTGCTATTGAAAACCACAATGCTACAAAGAAAGTTAGTCTCATCAGGGTTTGCCTATGTATTTCTGTTAATTGAGGAACAAAAACGTGAAAAAAAATTTAAAGTTTATGAAAAAGTGATAACAATAAACGAAGACGCCGATTACAATATCCGACTTTTTTAACGTGTGTTAACATACAAGTGTTCCGGGACTTCGTGATTCTGATAACATTAAGCGAATGATAACGTTAACCGTGATCACATCAAGCGGCGTCTACTGTATTTTCATATGGAATAAACTACAAGTATTACTACGTAGTTAAATTATTACTACACAAATGGCACTAAAAGTAGACTAAATATTTCCCCATTTCACTTTGGCTCATATTCCCCTACATTGTTAAAATCACTACCGAAATGCGAGTAAAAGAAATGCTTTCCTCCCGAAACATGAACATTTTATCAGTTTGATGCAATTTGTCTTTTCGAAATTTAGGTAGGTTGGCAGTTTTCTTTTTTTCCACAAAACAAAGCTTAAAAGGACTTTATTTATTTAGAATGAAATCAAGCTATACTTCTGTGCACTTCTTTTTTTCACAGGTCATTAGCTGTGACGTATTTATAGTAGGCTGAATGGTAGTGTTTTGAAAAAGAACTGAACCATAGAACGTCAACATACAAATGGAACTGCGAATGATCTCCTAATGGATCTCCCTTTTTTATGCTGCCGAACCTAAAAAAGTTTTTCTTAAAAAAAGGAAAAAAAAAACCTCTGTTTTTTTATCGCTATTTTTAATTAATTTGTTATGAATGCTGTGGAGAAATAGGATAACACGAATAAAAAAGAAAATTTATAAAGCTAGTTAAATGGAGCAAAAGGTTTCCCACGGGCACGCAATGAAAAAAATAATAAGTAAACAGTATGAAGTACTAAGTGACTTTTTCTCTAAAATAAAATTTACTTTTTACCCTCATATTAACTAAAGTATTATTTAATGTTGCATTTGTTTCTTATCCATTTCGATCCTCTACAGCTCAGGTGAACGCTGTTTAAAGAGTTCCGGGAAACAAAAATCGTCAAGTTTTACAATTTTTTAAAATAATTTTAAAAAATTTTGTGTTTTTTTCTGCTTGGAAGGATGTTTGATTCTTGTTTTTATTTTAATTGGAACGAAAGATATAATTATTCTTGTTGCATGCATTTAACTAATATTATACTAAACTTCAAAACTTAAACGCGTTTTCTCCACAATGCAATTTACCCCGATTTTTTGCATTCAAATTCTTATAAGTTAAGAAATGATAAAGTGATGAAATTTGGAGCATATCTTTTTCATACAGTTTACTTTAATTTTTATTCGCTGATTTGAAAAAAAAAAAAAAAAAAAAAAAAAAAAAAAGAAAAAAAGAAAAGAAAAAAAAAGTTTACTGCAAAAAGAAAAATATATTTTTTTCAAAAGTATTTTTGTATTTTTCGAAGTTTTTCTTCAAATATTTTCCATACTTTTTATTGAATTAATATTTTTTAAATCATCGAGTAAAAATTAAAGATTCTAGATAGTTGTGCATAATTTTTTGAAAACGAATTGAAAATTGACCAAGAATATTTTGAGTTTTAGCGATTTAAAAAAAAAATAGCAACACCATTTTTTTTAAAAAACAAATGAAATTCAAATTCAATTTTTTAAAAATATTTATGTTATAATTTTACTTATTAAAAAGGTGGTGAATCAGTGCAAAAAATTTCAAAACTCTGAACTGTTTATTTATTTATTTATTTATTTTTTCAATATGTGTATCGGACTCCCTTAAAAGAAAATTTAATCCATGCAAAATAATTAAGATGAAATTCATTTCAAGGTTATATTTTTCTTAATCAGGGCTGCAGCCGTTTATGAGTGTGAGAATCTCTTCAAAAGTACTAGATTTAATTGATTCGCAGCGTTTTGTTAGGGCCTATTTTAACTCTTAGTGTTCGCGGTTCGAGAGAAATATGTAAGGATTGACATTACAATCGATAGAACGTTTAGAACTTTAGGATCTAAGGAGAACTTTGAACAAAAAATCAACACCACTATTAGTGAACTTAATTTACCATACAGTGGTTCGTGGTAACTTCGAGCCATGCTGGTTAATTTCGCCCCACTTCAGATATTTTAGTGTAAGGTAAAACACCAGTAGTGGCCACTTCATCAGTAGTGGCGACTTCAAGGTTTAAAACGCACTAGTAGTAGCCACAATGAAGTATATTTTTAAACTGTAGGTCTACAATATTAATTGCTTCTCTTGAAACTCAATGAGCGTTTTATAGCCCAACGCTTTCTAAAAATACCAGAATTTCAATTTGTTCAATTTTTATCCATTTTTTTTCTCAAACCTCACATTTGATCCAGCAGTGGCTACTCCAAAATCTGAAAATTTCAGTAGTGGCCATCTGAATATGATAGTTACATTAAGTACCAACAAAAAATCACATTATTATCGTTTAGTTATCTTTTCAAAGTACAAAAGTAAACTTGAAGTGGCAACTATCGGTGTTTACCTTATTTAACTTCACACACAAAGGAAAAAAAATATCACAAAGAAGTCAAAAATTCAAAGACCACTGTCGAGAAGTGAAGGGGTGTCGCGATGGCAGGGCACAGGAGGTCACTGTGACCTCCTCAAAATTTCGTTCCTCTGCAAATTTTTTATGATGATTCTGAAAATTTGGAGACAGTATTGCAACTTTTTAAAGATACCTAATAGGTAATATCTCTTTTTAATCGAGTAGCTATGTGATCAAGCTTGAATTTCATCATTCAGTAAAATTTGGAATTTCATTCGGCAAAATGAGAACCAGGGCCCAACTAACTGAAAGTGCGATTCTAGGCCCACAATAATTTGGAGTTTCCCCTGCAGACTCCATAGCAGTGGTTGATTTACAGGCTTGGGGCTCATCTGAATGCATTCATGGGGGACCTCTTTGTCTATCACAGAACTATGTAAATCATTTATCGTGTGCATTTATGAATCCCTTTCGGGGCTCTCATAACTACGGCATGGTAGATTCTCCTACTGGCAGAATAAAAGTTCTCCTTTACGGAAGTTTTTTTTTTTTCCAATCAACAAATCATTACAGTGAAGCACCGTTTATACGTTTCTCTTTTGTACGTTTTTATCAATTATACGTTTATCAAATCGGTCCCTGCAGAGTCTAATACTCATTAACCTATACCAATTATACGTTTTTTCAATTGTACGCTTTTTTCATACAGTCCCATCAAAAACATATAAACGGTGCTTCACTGTATTTTAAAAATATTTGTATTTTTTGTATATCTGTAATGCTATGCATTAAGTAATTCATTAAGTAATTTGGGGTCCCTTAGGAAGATGGGGTCCCAAGCCCTGGCGAAGGCCCTGGGCAAGCCCTGTTGAGAACTCTTCCCTTCCAAAAATTTAAGTTCCGGCAGCCTCTGAATAAGTGATCAGTGAAGCAAAAAATAAATGACAAAAATTGAAATTCTAAGATAAATTTTCCAATTGAATTTTTAAACTAACATGCACGAAAGAAAATTACCTCGACACGCACAACCTCAATAAAGTTATGACTGTTTTGACTTTGTTGACGTGCTGAAAATCTACTCGCTCGGATTCTGGTCATTATCGAATTTTTATTCGATTCTTACTCGATTACAACTTCCTACTTTCCGAAGCGAATAAATCAAAAGTCTGAATATAACAACAAAGAAAATAACCCTAAACAAATCCCATGCTTTGCACGAAACCTTTGTTTTCTGTTCCGTTTCAGAATAATTTAGTGAGATTGGACGAGTAATATCCGTGTTCCGGTTTGGAGAATCGAAATCCGTACTTTTGTGTTCAAGTAAGTGATAGATAATATGTCAGCGCTACATTTCTCGAGAAAATATAGGTAATTTCAAAAGACCGAGTTCGGGATTTTTCTTGGTATGTTTAAACTCACGTTGACTTCAAGAATATATCGCGGAACGTGTAAAGAACTTGTTCCTTGAGGTCACAGACTTTTAGGGTACCATTATGTCTGGGAGATTATATACATTTGGGTTATCCAAATTCTGTGCTTTTAAATCTTTTACCAGTTCAATTTACAGAACGAAACAATGCTCTAAATAAAGGAATAAAGGAGTATAGTTTAAGATTCATAAAATTCCGAACATATACGTGAATGTCTAGAACATAAATAACAGGCCAGACATTTCGAATTTTTCCAGAAGGGCAAAGACAAAGGGTATATACTCAATGTAACTGCATTCTTGGGAAAAATCCCGTTGATTCCAAAAATGTTCGAAACTGATGTTTTGCAAAAGTACGCTCTCTGTATCAATAAAAAAATAATAATAATAAATATATAAAAAACTGGAATTGAAAGCCAGATTTTTAACCGACTTCAAAAAGGAGGCGGTTATCAGTTCATACCGTATGTATGTTTTTTTTTTTTTTTTTTTTTTTTTTTTTTTTTTTTTTTTTTTTGTCCACTCACAGCGTTTTACCTAGTGAACCGATTTCGATGATTCTTTTTTCATTGGATTGGGGATGGCTCAACTTAGGTCCCATTACTTTGTTTGACCATATTTGTTCTTTAAAAAAAAAAAAAGTTATGGTCAAAAATCAGTAAGTTTCATGCAATTTCCCTATTAAATGATTAAATATGAAACCCTTTGTTACAAAAGTTTGGTGCCATACAACTGTAAAATTAATAGACATTTTAATGATAATTTTGAATGAAGGCTTCTCTGAAGCAAGCATTAAGTTTCTTCAGTGTCATTGCTCTTTAGTGGAGGTAAACCTAATATGGGAGCGAGGTAATGCAATGATTAAATGATTAGGATCTGCTTAGCCCTCACAATGCTACCGGGTTAGGTTTGCTTCAACCATAGTGGTATTTTTATCGTTATCATCTACGCTAATAACAGATGATCTGAACTAAGTAAGGAAATACAGGATTGCATCACAAGCAACTTGTATGCAGTGAAATGTAAATCCCAACAAAACATAAATGTGTAAAAGAAGCCAAGTTCGGTCGAAAGGAGGTTCGAGGTAGATGGTGTCCCTGACAAAAAATAGTTCAGTTCTAAACTGTTACCAAGTTCCATAGCAGCTCCACATAGCTGTTGGATTTTCCCATGTTCTTCAATTCATTTAGAAAACAATTTTTTACTTTCTATGATAATAGATTTTAAACTTGCGACAAGTTCTAGTCATCGCTATTTTTTTTTTTTTTCCAAACTTGCCAAGTTTTAAATCCATTATCAAAGAAAGTAAAAAATTGTTTTCTAAATGAATTGAAGAACATGGGAAAATCCAACATCTATGTGGAACTGCTATGGAACTTGGTAACAGTTTAGATCTGAACTATTTTTTGTCGGGGACACCGTCTACCTTGAACCTGCTTTCGACCGAACTTGGCTTCTTTTTCACATTTATGTTTCGTTGGGATATCATTACTTTTTGAAAAGTTAAATCAAAGGTTATGTCCTAATTCAGACGATTATAAATGCAAAAGCTTATAGAACTATATGATTTCCTTTTTTTCCCCCTGCTTTTACGGTTCACTGGTTTGCGGTTTCTCTTTATTAGAAGTTTTGAAGATATTTCGATAGCTGGGGACTTGGTGCGATCGCCAATTTCAGGCAGTAATCGTCTGTTTTTCCCATTTATTAGCAATGCCAAAGTACATTAGTTTTTGGTCTTTGATGTCCTCAGATTTATCGACAATTGGGAAAATTGCTGACTCATCTCAAAATCTGTCTGGAATTTCTTGTTCAGGGGGATAATCATAACGTAGATCGTAAAATATGCAGAATTGGCGAAAATATTTCTCAGTTGTTGAAATTGTTGCTGCCATTTTTGCTCCTCCTGTAAAATTTTGCATTCAATTGAGATCTAAAGATTTTATAAACTTTAAAGCTGGTTATTTTTGATTTTAAAGGCTTAGATCTAGATTTGCAATTTTAATTATTTGATGGATCATTTTTCATTTTAGCGGAATTTAAAGTATCGTTTAAAGCCCCATTTTGGTTAGAAATTTAATTGTTAATTTAAAACATCAACAACCTTGTTTTGGCAACGTTTGACGAGCCCTTTTGTTTTGATTTATTTGGCGAAGTAGGGCCGTGGTAGCCCAATCGGTAGAGTGTCAGATTCGGGGCCGGAGGGTCCTGGGTTCGAACCTCGATGGTCGAAGACCCACCGTCGTCATTAAAGGGGACTGGGCGACGTTAAATATACTCGCGGTCTCAATGCCCTCCAAGTGAAACGATACCTCTGGGGGTGCTAGCACCAGGCAGCTATTAGCTCCTGGACTAGTTCTAAATTCTCATAAAAACTGTTCGATCCGGTGATGGTGCTGCCATCTATCGGTATATAAAATAATGGAGGCAAGGCACTTAGTATGCAATCCTTGACATAAATACAGTTGCAGTCAGTTGTGACTCTGAATAGGAATAGGAATTTGGCGAATTATTTTGCAATCGCGCGGTCAAGTGATTACGCCGTGATGCTCCTAAAAAAATAGCGTAATTTTTTGCTACTTTAATGCAGTTTTTTTTGACTTTTTAGATTTTTCCCTTTACATATGCATGAAAATCTATCTTTATGCCAAATTTCAAGTATGTGAGACACTTGGAAGTTCGTAAACATTTTGATGAGTGAGTGAGTGAGTCAGTGTTAAAAATGACACTTTTCAGATCTTAATAATTCCATAACTATAAAAGGTACACCCATGAAATTTAGGATTATAGATCTACTATGCAGCTATATTAGACATGCAAAATTTCAAGCACGTAGATTTAATAGTTTTTGAGAAATTAGGGGGTCAAAAGTAGCTTGAAATGGTTCGTGTAAGATACACACTGGCAGATGTGTCGCCTGATTTCCGAACTTGACTGACACATTGCCGTGTGTCTAAATCAGTTAGGGAAAACGTAATATTTCAATGGTTATAATTAAATTAATGCACAAATGAATTCCAGAGAGGAACAAAGATAAATTTTTAGTGCTAATCGCTTAAAGTTTAAGGCGTGTTTATACTTTTTTTTTTTTTTTTTAGTAAGGAGCATTTTTATGACAAAAAGTGAAGTTTCGTGATGGTAACTTCTTACTATTTCTGAAATACATTTACACTAAAAAGAATGAAATAAAAAAATTTTGAAAAAAAAATAGAACCGACTTCAAAATTGCTCTAAAAAGTAAAAAATAATTTAATTCTTTAAACACCATCGATACTACTTTTAAACATATTTTTTGAAGTTGGCGCAAAAACGATAGATAAAATCATTCACAGCCATAACTCAACTAAAACTATAAATTTAACCAGGCGCAGTTTCTTCACTACCACATACATTATGCATTGATTAACAGCATATTTGAGTAACAATATAAATGTTTCGTTCCTAACCTTGGATGATTTTCTGAAAAAATATGAACGAAGCATGGATACATTGTATTTTACTTTTTGTTTTTGCGCCAACTTCAAAAAATATGTTTAAAAGTAGTATCGATGGTGTTTAAAGAATAAAATTATTTTTCACTTTTTAGAGCAATTTTGAAGTCGGTTCTATTTTTTTTTTTTTTTTTTTCAAAATTTTTTTATTAGTTGATTGATTTGAATCCAAATCGGAGAGTTTGGTCAACCGAATTTTTTCAAACTTTTTTTTTTTTTTTTGATGTTGCCTCACCACTGCCGATAGATAACATTAAACAATTTAAGCAAACAGTAGATAACTTTAAGCCCTTTATATATCTATCATTTCATTTCTCGTTGGACGAAAAAAAATCAAAGTCAACAATTCACCACATATTTTTACTAAACTATGGATTTAAGTAAGCAGCATGTAGGAGAAAGTTGGCACATGCGAACATAGAATATTTTACTATGATAACTTCAAGCAAAAAATCTTGTAAAATTCTCAAGTTATGGCAGTACCAGTTCTACCTCTTGGCCAAACTAAGAGTACTGAGCCACTTAATGGTTCTGTGTTTTTTTGTTTTAGCAGGTGTTGTATATAATTTTATAACTGTCTTTTTCTCGTGAAAACGTATTTTAAACTAACTATTAAGCTAAAATTATTTATTGCAAACCATTATATGAACATTCAAATAAATTTATGACAATATTAATTTTTTTTTTCAATAAGGAATTTTCTTTTTTTTGCTAGTTAGGTTCTAAGGTAGATGATGAGGCACTAGCGAACACAACATCTAGGGGCACATGTGAGCAGTTCTTATATCCCCTTCGTAATATTAATATTAGTGTAGCATATTATAGGCAATAATAATGTGTGAACATTTGTAGTTATGATTTTTCAACATTCAGATTGCAAACTTATTGTTATTGTTGTTATTAAATATTTATTTATTTTTATTATATTTTACTTCTAAAAAAATGTTACAAAATAGTTGGTCAACAATTTAGTGTTATATTAATACTTTTAGTAAATAAAAAGAAAAAATAATTTGATTTTTTTTTCTATTTCAATTTTAAATTTACCGAGCAAATTATCACAACATGGACGACTAAATTACGAAATTATCATAACGTGGAATCGTAATAGAGACAAGCAAATGAATATAGCAAAAAAAATTATCATCCAATATTTGTAAATATAAAAGCGAACCAAATGACCATTTAATTTTCCACTACGGGCAAAGTCGTGCGGGTACCACTACTGTTCAATAAAGCTAACGCACAAGAGATGATAAAAATGCAAAAATTGAAAAAAAAAAAAAAAAAGAAAATCGAAAAATTTGCAGTTACTGCTATTTACCTGCTCACGGCAGTATAGGGGTTAGATCCCGTGGCTCTTGAGGCTGTTTTCTTTCTTTCTTTTTCTTTTTTTTTTTTGTAAAAATGAGCGGACTGGCTTTGAATATTACTGATTTAATAACTTCTAAAAATGTGGAGCATGGCATCAAAAATCGGGATGGATGGCCACCGTAGACTTTCGTAAGAGAACGAGAAAAATTCATTTTCTTGGAATTTTTAGTCTTTACTTTCGTGAAATAAATCAAACCACCCTATAAAAAATCATTTTTCAATCGATCAACCAGTTTTAATTCTGAAAGGTGAGGGGGCAAGGACCCATTACTTTTCGAAGTGAGAGAGCATTTACCTCCCGTAATGTGTGAGCCGCCTACGTTTCTAACTGTATCCCTATGCATGAGTTAAAATTTCTTGCGTAAATACTTGTACTTACTTTATTCCTGGAGTTTTCAACTTTGGCTTTTAATTTGCATGTACTTGAATGTAAGGAACAGGAAAAAGGGTAAAAAAAAAGTTTAAAGAAGCTTTCCTGCATCTGGAAATATATTTTCCAACCATACATACAAAATTTTAAACAGGAAAAAAGAACGCTTTTGGAAAACAAGCTAAAATAAATTATATATTTTGGATAAATTACACCTTTGTAATGCCGCGCTGAAACCTGAAACCTAAACTACATCCGCTGTGAAATAGAAAATTATATATTGAAATTTCAAAAAAAAAAAAGAGAGAAAAAGAACTCCGAACCTTCTCATTTACTTCAATTTCAACTCAAGAATAAATAGCTTATTGTTCCACCACCCTCTGAGTCAACTTCGGAATCTCTGAAAAGCAAACCAAACGCAAGTCAACTTTTTCAAAAAAGGATGAAAAAAATGAAATCTAATTAACTTTTCGTCTTTGCCCTGTCATTAGAAGGATATGGCGGAGGAATTCCTAAACCGAGATTGGTAATCTTGGTGAAGGCGTGGCGTGGGAAAGGGTCTCGGCGAACAACAGGCGACTAACCCTTTACAGTGATTGTGTTTTCGATAATTTTGGAGGTCAACAAACGTCCTTTCCGTGTCTATTTTCGCCATTTTCGCTTATCAACTGCGACAACTTTTATCAGATGTAAGCCTTTTGGAGAGCATTATTCATGCAGGAGAAAGTTCCCATAAAGCTTTAAACAGAGTCGTCACAATGGCTGTCCCAATATTTAATCTAGGAAATAATCTATACCCCGTTTAATGTCCTAGAATAAAAGCATTATGTTAAGGATTTGTCGTGATGACTATCCATAATTGGGCTGCATGCTTGGATTAAGAGCAAAAATGTTAACATCTTTTTCATCAGACATTCGTATAGCTCGTTTCAAGACACGCTAGAGGAAAATTCCGGACCTTCACAGATTATGTCCGGGCAACATTCCGGATTTTCACCAGTTTCCTGTGAAATCAAGTGCTTTTGAGAAAATTGTTCCTGAATTGCTAGGAGCTGCATGAATGCAGACTTCTTACTGTTGCGAAAAGATTTTTAGCTACCAGTATCAAAATATGCACCAGGTTTTTATTAAGTGTTTGCGTTTTTATTAAGCTAGTGGCGATAGCTTGTGGCGCTACTGGTTATGGCCAGTATCGCCAAACTGGAGCAAGGTTCAAAACATTTTTTTTTCTTTAAGTTTCTCGCCAACTTGGCAATCTATCACCAAGTTGCCGACAGAAACTTGGAGACCAAAAGCTTGTTTATATACCGCTCAGGTGATCTCCAAATATTTTCATCACTGAAGTCTGCATTGAAATTAAATAATTAACACAAATTTGTCTCAAAAAAAGGGTGCAAAAAAATTTTTTTTTCGGAACGTCCGAATGCAGCCAAAAGATGAGGGGCACAACTAAATCTACTTTAGAGTCTACATGCAAAATTTCAATCTTCTACGGCCTACTGTTTTTGAGTTATGCGAGATACATACGTATATACAGACGTCAAAATAAAACTCGAAGTAATTAACTTGGGGATGATCAAAATGGATATTTAATCTCAACTCAAGAAGTCCTAAATGTAGGCAAGAAAGAATTACAGATGTTTCATGTGCATTATCAAAGAATTCGTTGATAACAAATTTGCACACCTGCTCTTGTGTCTTTTTTTCCCTACTTATTAGAAAAGTCCTCCATTATTCGAGACATTTTTTTTATTCTTTGGAATTCATTCTGTAAAGTATTCGAGGCGTTTTTTTTTTAAATTTTATTTTAGTTTTTTTTAAATGTTCTATGTCTTTAATACGCCTTGTAGACCATTCGTAGAATTTTTGCAGAAAACTTGTCCGCCCAGCCCTCGTTTTGTGCCTCTTTTTCCTCATAATCCCTGGCTGATCCGCTATAATGATTTCCCATCTCAGGCAAGAATTTTCCTTATGATCAACATTTTTGTATAGTAGCCAGCTTTTGCACTCTTACCAGGGAACCAAGCAGTAGTGAAATAATGAAAAAAATCTAGTTGCCAAAATCAGCAAGTTTTGGCTAGTCAAGGAAAAGGTCTTTCTTACGCATTGCAGCTGGATGTTCTGCCAAGGGGTGTGCCGAACTGAAAATTTTGGGAGAGTGAAAATTCTTAATTCCCCGAATGGAGCTCCAAATTTTGCCGAATAGAACTCCAATCGTCTCAGAATAATGATAATTTTGCCGAATGGAACTCCAAATATTGCAGAATCATCAGACAAAATTTGCCGAAAAAAGAATTTTTGGAAAGTGACTTCCCGTAACCTCCCATCGGTGCGCCCCTGGTCATGACAAATGCTGGCGGTGAAGTTGTGTCATACCTTCCATTTCTCGCCAAATCTTTAAATTTAGCAACTTTTTTAAAATTTCGGCAGACTTTAAGGCCTGATATTTCGATAGCGGGGAGACAAGGGCAAATAAGTTGTGTGCCAAAAAGAAATATGCTTTACCATGCTCATTCAAGTTTTACCCATTTTTTTCATTGCTGCTCCATTTGTGTGGTTCTATGGGAAAAGTCATTAAAGATTGGGTCGCGAAAATTAGAGGGGGCTGAACCTTTTTCGCGAAATTTTTTTGTCAAAAACTGATTGATTTATTTCCGGTGTGGGGCCGGCATTACTATAACATTTTACAAGTTTTATTGAAAAATCTGCCTACATTAAATGCCCAACAACAATCGCTAAAGAAAGCGTAAATCCTAGAATTTGTATCAACACACACACACGCACAAGCTGTTTTATTTCCTTTTCATCCTTCAGCTGTTTCGAAAGTCTTATCTAGAGAATGTGAATCGGAAAAAAGAAGGTTAAATAAAAGCAAAAACGGCTCATGCGTCGAGTGATGCTTCTAAAAACCGTTTACATTCAGTCACGGGTACAGACACGTTGGGAACGTGGAGAGGGAAAACTCTAGATAAACTTGAGCCGTCCAAATATGGACGAGTTGGCCAGTTCAAACCGAATCTTGAGACAAGGAATTGGCCGCTGTCTCGGGATTTATCGCTGTTGATATAAGATCGAGATGCGAATGCAAATTACTGAGCGTTTTACAATGCGATGTACTGTGCGTGTAAATTTGTTTTAGAAAAGGAAATTCCAAACTCATCGCTTTTCGAATTCTTGGAATAGCGATGACAGTTGTCCTATTTTGATTTTCTTTCATTCCTTTCTTTTTTTTTTCCTCTTTCGGCGCGGCGCTTCTTTATCAATTGAATAATTATTGCTTCATAAAATGTAGTAAGAGGCTATCGATAAATGATGTCACACTTTTTTTTTCCAACGTATTTGACCCTTTGGGCAGCTAGAATTTTCCCGGGAGAGGTCACATTTCTTGGTTTAAAAGTGACCAACTTATAAGTTCAATAGACCCTCGTTTTATGCGGGGGTTACGTTCCACGGAAATGCCACGTAAATTGAGATCTAATAGTAGTGTTAAAATAGGGGTTAGGTTCCGTAGATAAAAAATACTACTTCACTCTAGTGATGACTAATTGTATAATAAGTTAAATGTGTACTTATATCGATTTTTATGCACAACATGCATAAAGAAATCATAAATTAATTTCGTGTTCTGTTTATAAAGAGGAGCTGGCAATGATAGTCTTTTAGCAGTAATTAATATTTTTTCTCTGTAATTCTTTGCAGAGCATTAACGCATCCATGACCACTTTTGTCATTTCCAAGATAGAATTTTCCTTCACTAAAAAATCAGAATCAAAGTACATTGAACAAACTTCCAACAAAGCGCTTGGAAAATTAAACATACTTAGAAAACTCTGCGGAACTACATGGGGATCAAGACCTAAAACCCTAAAAAGTGCTTATTGCTCTATTATTAGACCAGTACTTGAATATGCTGCCCCAATCTGGTGTCCGGCATCCGCCACTTCCAAACTTAAATTAGATTCAATACAACACCGAGCATCAAAAATTATTATTAGCGCAGTCTCTTCCACTAATAGCGAAAAAGCTGAACAGGAATGTGGTCTGCCTCCTCTGGAGTGTAGGCGCAATCTTACCACCATTAAGTTCACCAACAAACTACATTGCTACAATAAAGACCATATCTCCACCAGAGTGTTCAACGAATGGAAAGACAGGAAAAGGCTTAAAAGATCATCAACGCTCCAACTTGATGGAGACATCAGGAGCCAAATAAAGTTAAAGTATTCCACCTTGAACTTTTTGCAAGAGCCTCTATTTCCCAGAAAGCCACCAGAGGAAACAAAGATTAATTTGAACCTCCTACAGCCATGCTCGAAAAAAGAAGACCCACAAACACTCAGACAAAAAGGCCTTGAGACGATTGAAAAGTTCTCCCAGGGTAACTTTGTGACTGTCTATACGGACGGCTCATCTGACACATCCCTCAACAAAGGAGGTGCTGGCATTCTCTTCCTCCTTCCAAATGGAGATAAATATACACATAAAATCAACACAGGCATAATTGCTTCTAACTTCACCAGCGAACTTCTTGCGATTAAGGAGGCACTCACCTTTTACATGACCAATCAAGAGATCTCAGTCCCAACTGATGGATTGGCAATCTTCTCTGACTCAAAAGCGGCCTTAGAAGCAATCAAAAACGGAGCAACCAACATCACCTCTGCCATAAATGCCCTACTCGAAGACTTGCACGGCAATGGAAAATCCTGCATGCTGCAATGGATACCGGCACACGTGAATATTGAAGGGAATGAGTGTGCGGATTCCCTAGCAAAAGAAGGCAGAAACATCGGCAAACCTTGCACCACCATCACGCTAGCAGACTCAAATGCTGTCGCAAAACATAGACTTCTGCCACATACCTTTAAGAAGCCCCTCATCACCGACTTTGATTGCCCCAGAATCCTAACATCTACAATTGCAAGATTAAGAACAAACCACTATAAAGGGATGAAAATTCTTCCCGACAAAACGAGAACTTATATCCCCTGCAAGAACTGCACCGATGCCCAACTGACTCCGGATCACATTCTTGAGTGCCCGGCCCTTATCCCACATGTTCTGCAGCTGGGTATGGTGCCACTGGCTTCAGAACTTCGAGAGGTCCTCTACAGCACAGATGCGTTGCAGCTAGCGGGCGCGGTCTTGAAGACACACGGAGCCATTTAATTGTCCATGGACACGACAAAAAAAAAAAAAAGTCAGAAAGATCATTTCTATTGTCTAGGAATGACTCAAAATTTTCAATGTGAACGGTTTTGGTTATGTGTCACCGAAGTCGGTATCCTCGATGGTTTTGGCTGCCTTTGTCACTCCTAAAAGTTCTTCTTCCAGTGAGTTCTGAACTGTGTGAGTTTTACTTCTGGAAAGATATTTGGAACCAATAGCATAAAATGTCTCCAGTGGCCCAAGCTCGATTATTAGCACGCCAAAATGCAGTTAATTATGTGAAATCCGCAATCTTTAGGAGTTAGTATTTTGAAAGAGGGGAAAATTTTATCTGTTTGCATTGCCGCATCCGCCCAAAACCGATACTCATCCGCATAAAATAAAATAAAATAAAGGTGTCAAATCTTAAACCGCGTATAACCTAAACCGCGTAAAATAAACCCGCGTAAAACGAGGGTGTACTGTATTGCAGAAAATAAGGTAGAAATACCTTTTGTGAAACGTGTAACAACACTGTTCCGCGATATAGGGAGACGATGCAGAAAATACAGTTTTACAGAAATCTCGACAGTAATACGGGGTTCTGATGGACGACGTGGTTCTTTTTAATTATCCGTTCACTTTAGAGAATCGTTCATTTTTTTAACCCGGACATTAAACTCGTTCATTTGAACCACTTCATTCCTCTTTGCGGGAATTACTCTCACTTAGAAAAGAAAAACAATCATTAGATCAGTAATATTCTTTTAAGGAAAAGCAAATAATTTGCAGTAAGTAAATATGCCAACAAAAATTTAATTGAAAAATATTTTACAGTAAACTCCCGATTATCCGCGGAATAGGGTGGCATGGTAACCGCGGATAAACGAAAACCGCAGATAATCCGAGTAATAGTTAAAAAATGATACTACTGTATACAATAGCTAAAAAATATGAATAACACTCACAAAAACATTTAAATTTTTGTTAAAAACTTTGCTACATTCCATCTACCAACATTGAATGTAAAAATTATACATATGTAAAAGCTATAAACGAGCAATAGCACAATCATAAGCTTAAAAATCATTTGATGGCCGTTAAAAAAAATATTGGAAAGACCCGCGGATAATCCGAGCCGCGGATAAACCGACCGCCGATAATCGGGAGTTTACTGTATTTAGGTTTGGATTAAAAAGCAATTTAGTTCATTTTGTAAGATATTTCTTGGTGACCGAGTGGCGGCTGGGTAAGAGGATGTCAGTTTTCTACTCCGAAATTCGCAAGTTTGATTCCAGCGATGTACTAAATTCAATTTTATTTAATAAAAAAATGAAATTTAATACTATTTAATAGAAAAATAATTAAGTTCACATGACGTCAGAAAATTTCGTTCAAAAATCAGAATTTCGTCCCGTAAAAAAATTTCAGTGTTAAAAAAAAATTAAAAACAAAAGAAAGTGAATTTACGTAAAATAATGTGTTATTTCTAATAAGAAATATCCTAACCTCCAAGTATTAGTAACAAATGAAAAGAAAACAAAAAATTGTTTTGAATGTGTATAAGATGAAAGTTATATCAAAAGACATGAAGATTTTTTTTTTTTTTTTTTTTTTTTTTTGTTTAATTAAATAAGAGAGATAGAGCTATAAAATACATATAATCGTTCAAAAGAACAACCGTGCATTTTTTAGGAGATCAAGCTGCACCCAGGGCCTGATTACTGAATAGGCCAACCAGGCCGTGGCCTAGGGCCCCCGCTCTTTAGAGGTCCTCAAAGGGCTAAAATTGCTTTTGCTAATGGCTTAAACTGCTTTTCCTAACGAATAAAACGGTAATATGTTTGACTACAGGGGGCAATGAAAAAAGATTTAGACCCTTTCGTTTATGAGCGACACGTCCCTAGATGCTATACAAATTTATCAAATGTATCACCAAACACCAACATCGCCTAACTTCGTGTTACTCAGCCGTTTTTGATCCACGGACCGGCAAAACCTTTTGACACAATTTCCCGGATAGGGGGGAAAATCGACAGGCGATACATTAAAACTTTGAAAAATGTCTGCAGACCGACGAGTTTTATATTATTATTATTTTTTTAACGTTTTTTATTTTTTTACAAAAACAATAAATAAACATTAACTTTATTGGTATTAGAGAATTGTTGCAAAATCATATACATGTAAAGATAAGCAATTACTGTAATAATTACACCCTAAGTAAATGCACATTTGAGAAAAATCATAGAAAATTAATCACAAAATTCACGAAAAAATATCGTATATAACAGAAATTCGAAAACTTTTTCAATTCGGGGCACCCTAAGAATTATAATTTTCTCATGACACCCCTTGCTTATCTCTGTTATATCATATCGTTACTATGTGGACGTTTCGTGGTACCCCTTGCTTCACCCTGCGGCACCACAGGGTGGTTTAAGAACCCTTAGTATGGAAGATATTGTTATGTTTCCCCCCCCCCCCTTTTGATTTCTGGTAAGGATTTTTTTTTTCTAATGGAGACCAGCAATGATCGCCGAAGGCCGGCAAAATTTTTCTGCGGATCGCTGTCCGGTACAAGTCCGCCGCTTCACCGGCTGAGATTCGCAGGCCTCATACTGGTGTATAGTGGTTAATACCACATTTTTTTTTTAATCCAAAATTTAACTGTTGCCAATTCCCAACTGGTTGATAATTTTTGGCGTCGTTTCAGTTCGCTTTCTGTTTCAATATTATCCTTAAATGTTGAAAATTGATAAAAACCGGCAGAAAAAAAAAGGGATGGGGGAGGACTCGGAAAATTTAATTTTGATTATGAAAACAGGAGTTTGGAAAAGATAAATTACATTCATGCACCTTAATTACAACTCTGAATTAAATAAGCCATATTCATTTTTGGCAGTGACATTTTGAAGTTAAACTTAATAATACAATAATACAGTACATGTCTTTTGATTTGAATCTTTTGATAAATTAATATTCAGGGTTAGCATAAAAGAATATCCCGGTTTTAAAAATTTATATTTCATAAATTATTACACTTACCAATATAAATGGTACATAAAAATAAAGGTAAGCTGTCCAAGTTTTTTGAACGTACATAACTACTTAAAAGTGCACGGTCTAAATTCCTTTGGGTCACAACAGTATTTTTTGGCCACAACAGTCCTTATACGTGTATTAACTTCTATATTAGGACTGGCAACAATGTTAAAACTAAGACCCCAGGGGAGGGGCTGTTTTTACTCCCCCTCCCCACTTCGCTGCACCACTGACGTTCCACAACGCTGGATTGGCCGTCAGTGATGATGATGTACCCTGTATGCGTTAGCCAGCCAGATCTCCAAATCTAATTCCATGTGATTTTTTTTTTAATGAGATTTCATCAAAGACAATGTTTATATACCACCATTGCCTACAACATTGCACGAATTGAAACATCGCATATGAGTACCATTACGAAAAATTGACAGTGAAACACTCCGAAATGTATGTTATAGATGTGCGTCTTGTTGCGAAAGGCACACAATCGAAAATTTGTGATTAAAAAAAAAAAAAAAAAAAAAAAAAAAACTTGAACAGTTTATCTTTATTTTTATGTATCATTTATTGCTAAGTGTAATAGCTTATGAAATATACATTTTTAAAACCGGGATATACTTTTATGCTAACCATGTACTTTTAAAGCTATTTTTTCCCTTTGACGTCAAATCTAGTAACGTTTCCATAGATAAGATGAGACTTCTTTGCTGACTATGAACAACACGAATGAAAAACTGAAAATATCGCTGTTGTTGATAGATGTTGTTTTTTATTTGTGTCGTGTACCAATCTACTAAACAAAAGTAAAGACTAAAATACTTTTATATCTGAACCGGGGACGTGTATAAAAGCCTCAAAATGAATTCTAACCATAATGCAAGCGTATCTTAGTTCTTACCAAACGCAAACTACATCAACAATAAAACAGTAGGAGACTCGGATCCGAAAGTCACCAGCTGGAGCATTTTGTGACAAAGAAACTGTTGCCAATCCGCTTGATATTAAAATATAAATATATCCAGTAAATGAACATTGTGAAGGCTGTGTCGCAATTCTTTTGTTCGAATCAATGTTGCCTTTGTCGTAAAAAAGCCTCTAAAATACTAAAATCTATGAATAATGCATTGTGAGTACGGATTTACTTCGTGGACATACAAGGTAATTCTGCAATTGTCGTATATGAAAGAAGAAAAAAAAACGAACAATGTACTCGACAATATGACATGTTTCCAAAACGTTAATATAAAAGACACGTAAATATTGAACTGTTACTTTAAATTGCTTCTGAATTTTGTCTTAAACATGCTTCTAAAACACCTTCAAAGAAATGTGTTGTCGAGCTCATAATATGAAGGACTATTAAGCTACAACGTTTCGACGGTGTTTTCAATTAAAATTAGAACTAGTCTTCTTTCCCTTTCTTTGTTTCTTCGAATGGATCCTTTTCTAAAATTCGGTTTCGTTGTTATTAGCATTTTGCATTATGTACTTATCACGAAAAATGTACTTATGAAGGAACTAACTCACAGGGGTAGACCCGTCATTCAGGGGCTCAATTGATCCCCCCCCCCCTTGGGGACTCTGTGTAGTCAAACGTTCTAAACACAAAACTTCGTGGGAAATCAGCAGCTACTACTTCAAGAGCACAGTGGTGCTCGAAATTCCTCCGGGGGAAGAGGGTGTCATGTCCAAAATCAGCCAATTCTGGTACTTAGAAAAGTTTTCTTAAGCAGAGATAATTTAATTTTAATTTTACATACGTTAAATGGATTAGATAATGAAAAAAGTATTCTAAGTGGAATGAAATATTTTTATTTTTAAACATTGCAGCGTAATTTTGAGTTTTAAGGGATGGGTCCGGACCCTGGACCACGCCCTTTCCTACGTCACCCGTGGGGCTCAACCTCTCGCTCATAATATTTATTGGGGTGCCGAGTAACCCTCACCGTAATTAGGTATAAGAAGAGGGGGAAAAGGAAATAAATAAAAAGGAGGAAATCTTATTTTTCTCTCTTTTTCTAAAATATTACATTGGAACAGTTACAACTTTAGTCATTCAGGGGCTCCTGAAAATCGGGGGGCCTTCGCAACGGTCTAGTTAGCTTATTTGATAATCAGGCTCTGCAGTGGGTGGTTAACTGAGATTAGGGGCTTCCCGAACTTAAATTTTCGGGAGAGCAGAAATTTCTGTTTGCCGAATGGAGCTCCAAATTTTGCCGGATGATGTTAATTTTGCCAAACAATGATAATTTCGCCGAATCGTCCGAAAAAATTTGCCGAATAAGGATTTTTTGGGAGGTCACAGTGACCTCCCATCAGGGTGCTCCTGATCGAGATATTGCTCTACGTTTAAGAGAATACACGTAAAATTATAAAAAATCTTCTGAAGCACAATGTTCCTCGTGTGAGACTGTTTTATTATGCAAGTACTGAAAGCAACCGGACTGACATTGAAGCCAAAACCTGTTTCTCAAAGTAGGCTTCCAGCCCTTGGATATTAGAGAGACGTGAACGTTCCCATTATATAACATCCACTCAGGTGAAAAAAGAGCAAAGAAAGAAATGAAAGTTATGAGATAGATTATTTAACATAATATGTAACTTGTGCGGTATGCTTTTAACTTTTTTAGCACTAGTATACATAACCGCTAGAATGTCACAGAAAATGAAATATCATATTCTTTTTAAAAGAATGAATTCAATTGCCTATTACAGTAATGAAAAAAAAAAAGTACATTTTATAAATGTTACGGAAAAGAGCATAAAATGTTAACAATAAAAAAGTATACCTATCTAAAACAAAGATGAAAGACTTGAAGATGTATTTTTAGCATATATCACTTAATTGCTTCAGATTTAAAACATAAAATGCACCGCTGTAGACAGGATCCATATGATTTCTGAATAGCTCGGTTCAAGTACCTAACCAACATTATCTAAATTAGCTAAGATTGCAAATTACGTCAAACATACCTTTTTAATCTTTTAAGCTGATTTCTTAAAACAATATGCCTTGTTCATCTGATGAAAGGGATACGTAAAATAAATAAACGAACAAGTAAATTAATAGCACCTTCTAAACAATGCAGCTAATATATTTTTTCAGAAAAAAAAAATCCTTAATCGCTTCCAGCGAGAGAGAGAGAAAAAAAAAGAACTAACATTATAAAGCTCACCAAATAAATACATTATAAAACTTTTTTATGCTCTTTCTTCCAGGTAAAATAAAACGTTTCGGATTTTATTTTTCCCCCGTTGCCAGAAAATAAATAAAAAACAATAAAATGTCCTCTTAAATAAATAACGTTCATCAAAAAAAAAAAAAAAATTGTCTGCACAGATCTTTCATTCTGCTAAAAAATAAAGCACTACGAATATCTCTTTATTTCCTGTTGCCAAAAGTTTAATAAATAAATTAAAGCTTTTGAATGAAAATAAAAACAAATCATACGAACAATCAATATTTTATAGTAAAAACCAGGACTTTGGAATCGGTGTTGTGGAGTCGTACTGATTTTGAGATAAAGGAGTTTGAGTCGGGAGTCGAAGGCTTTAAAATTCAAAGAGTCGGAGTCGGTCATTTCCTCTCCGAGTCTGTATTTCTGCCAAAGCTGAGGAGTCGGAGTCGGAATGATTTTGGAGTACAGGAGCTGCAGACTAAAAAGTTATCATACAAAACATCTCGCTACTAAAGGTTTTATACTTTTTGGAAAAGCTATAATGCATGATTTTTGGAATTCGGAAGAGAAGGGAATCGTTTTACTAATCTATCAGTGCCCAATGTCGTGCTGTTTTGACAGTTTAGCTAAATGGAAAAGGTTTTTTTTCCCCCTTTGTGCTTCGAAAATATTTCTTTAAACTCATGAGACATAAAAAAAATCTTTCTCTACTAGCTGAGCTGATTGTAACAGTTAAAAAATAATTGAAGTAACACATAGTTACGTATGAAAACACTTTTTATATCTTGCTCTTCAAAATCACCCAGGCTACTTCAAAAACTGTGAGGGACTTAAACTTTTCATCGTTGAATAATCTAATCATGTCGGCGCTCTCAGCTTCAATGAGAGATATTATCTGCCTCCAGCTCTGTTATTCACTATTCCAGACTTATGAGTTCATAACAAAGACGAAACTGCAGTCTCTGGATGTGGAAATTCTGTCGCTATATTGCTTGTAATTTTTCTTGCCTCATGCTAAAAATTTTACTCACAGTTGAAACATTTTATTTTTCGTTTTCAAAATCCAATCTGGAAGAAAAATAATTATCATCAAATCTTGTGTTGATTTCATTCGAAACTTACTTCACACAAAATATTCAAAAATCAATGTTGGACTTCACATCATCATGTGGAGTTTTTTTTTTTTTTTTTTTTTTTTTTGCGCCTCTTTAAAATTGGCTCGGAGGAAGAATTTTTTTAAAAAATTTCACGATGGATTGAAATATACATCGATAAAAAAAAAACTATTTTCATTGTAGATTGAACTGTGGTTGTATGGTACTCAGATCAATTGTAGATTGAACTGTGGTTTGAATAGTTGAGTAGCGGATTGAAGATATATAGATTTTGATAGAGTAAAGCATTTTTCAAAAACTTTTTCCCAATGCAAACAAATTGGATAAAAATTCAAACGAAGTCATACATGCCATGAGCTTTTTCACCATTGAAAGAATCGTTTTGCAATAATTCTTCCAGTTTGAAATCACTGCTTTGAAGTTATAGAGAAATGTTTTTATCGTTTTAACTCTTGAAGATTATCTTGTGTCACTCCGCGGTTGCATAATTATAGAGCCCCATAAAACGTATTTGGTTGATATGTCTTTTTTTATTAAATAATCACATGCATTTTTAAGAAGTTTCTATGAAAGCATTATAATGTATTGAGCAGCTGAAACTTGTTTCTAGCAGAAGAAAGCGATGAACTCTCATTAAATAAATATACACTTAAAAAATGAGAGTAAAAGTGAATGTAAAATATCAAGGAATTTTCTTGTGAAAACCATGCAGCCACACCACTTTTCACGAGCCTCTCATATTGGACATACTATCGTTACACTGGGCACACAAGTGTGAAATATTTAGCCTATATGAAGCAATGTTTTCTTTAGTTAAAATTAACCATGGTTCTCTATCAGTTTTCTATGTTCTGAAAAAGCCGTAAATACTTCATGAATTTCTAAGTCATCATCCAAATAACGAAAAACACTTTTTCTAGTCTGAGAATGTGTCGAGTTTCATCAAATAGTTGCTGAGAGCCAGCGAGATTTCCTTTAATGAACGTTGATTTCCGACTTACGTAAATTGAATTCACCCATTTTCTATCATTCTGCTCAAAAAATTTGGGGGGTGCGACCGCCCCTTCTTGACCCCCCTATTTGCCGCCCCTGCGTAGACGCTAATGTTAAGAGATTTGAACTGTTCAAAATTGAACATAAAATAGTTCAAAAAGATATTTTCTATACATGCTCTTTCTTCTTCAAAAACATTTTCCTACAAAGTTTGTGGGAAACAAATTCGCCTCTAAGTTCTAGAGTTATATATGCCTTAAATTTCCTGGTAGGCTCTAACGTTTTTTTTTTTTTTTTTTTTTTTCTGAAGTGTTGAAAATTGAACGAGATATTGAAATAAGGGAAAAAAGTGTCCTCGTCGAGATGATTCGAACAAAAAAATAAAAAAAAATGATTTTTCAAATCAGATCATTCAGTCGACAGTTTTTATGGGGGTGGGGGTGGAGGCATACAGACTGACAGACACGCATTTTCCCCATCTCAATACCCTACTTTTCAAATTTTTAATTTTTCGATATTTATTTTTGACTTGTTTTTAGCAAAATTTTTAAGATGCATTAAAGCCTTCTTTCATGATTTCATCTTCTTCTTCTTCTTTTTTACTTTTACTAGAAAGGGGGCTAAAAAAAAGGTTACATTTCAGTGAACGAAGATTTGTACCGTATTTTCTGGGATATAATCCATAGGTAGAGTGTACTTGTAGTTTTTCATCTCAGCATCTAACTTTTAAGCATTTCTCAGGGCTGATTCAGTGCTTTTATAACGAAGATATGTCTTTAGATATCAGTTTGTCTTGCAGACTGTTTTTGTTTTTTAATCCGAGTCGCAGACTTTTGAAAAACTTCTGCTGCTTGGTGGACTGAACAGTTCTTTATTAAACGATCATTAAACGATAAGTGACAAAATTTCATGACAGTCTGTTTAGTCAGAAGTTCAGTGATTTTAGTGAAACAACTTCAGTTATTTTCAAAATAAGGGGAAGGGGGGAAGCCGAGCAACGGCATTATGGAAATCTAGCTTATGAATTTAAACGGCTTATCATTGTTCCTACAGTTAAAATTTCTTTCATAAAAATCAGCCTTTTTATTTTTTTCCCCTTTTTGGAAGAAAAAAAAAGATGAAAAAGTCATATTTTACGCTATTTGGGAGTCATCTAGGAATAATGTCACGCTTTCAGGGGTGAGGGGGTTCGTGAACTTGTGACAGTTTGTGATAACGGACTAGGGTTCTAATTCAATGTTTATTTTAAAAATCATTGAATACTATTGAGAACTTCAAGTGAAATCAAGTCTGAGAGAAATTGTAAGGACTCACCTTTTGGGAAAATGTTTTTAAGAGCCCTTTTTTCTGAGATGATGTAGAAATCTGGAAATAGGTTTTCATTTGGTTAAAATTATGTACATAAAACAAACCTTATTCACTTAATTTATCAGAGAGAAACATTTTCTTGGTTGAAACGTTTTCAAAGTCTGCAAGTTAATGTTCCAAAAAGATTTATTTTACTATTATTTTAATTATAATTCAAATTAAAGTTTAACCGCAACCGTAAAATGATTAAACTGCAGAATCACGAAACTTGAATTTCAATTTCGCTATATGACGTACGAAAACAGATTTTTCTTTCCGATTACTGTTATTATTTCCTGACTAGACCTTTTTTTCTGTTTTGTGCAGTAAGAATATAAAGAATTTAAGAAATAAATAAATAATAAACAGCTTTTAGCAGGCGAGGGTAGAAAAAAAAAAAAAAAATCTGCAACGATTTTTCTCCCGAGGGATAATAGAAACGTGTTTGGCTTCCAGTTCCAGGTGACCTGAGAAATTATCGCCCTTGCCATGCAAGCAAGCTTTGAATAAACATTTGAATGCGAAGTAAAAAATCGATTGTCTTGCTGTGGAATAATAATGAAGAAAACTTAATGGAAAAGATAATGGAATTGTGAAATAATATGGCAGTAACTTCTAATACGATGAGTTGAGTGGTTTTATTTCTCACGTAATTTCTGATAACATCGGTTTCCACGAATGGATGTTTCTGATACAACGGGGAGACTTAGTATGAAATCTCGATTATTTTGGAATAGTATACCACCTACACTAGAGGTGCCCGACTTCTACCCGCAGGCAGCGGCTTCCCGATGGGAGGTCACTCTGACCTTCCAAAAATTTCCTTATTCGGCAAATTTTGCCTGATGATTCGGAAAAATTTGGAGTTCTATTTGGTAAAATTATCATCGTTCGGTGAAATTTGGAGTTCCATTCGGCAAAATTATCATCATGCGGCGAAATTTGGATTCTATTCGGCAAAATGATCATCGTTTGGCAAAATTCGGAGTTCCATTCGGCAAATTGAGAATTTCCGCCCTCCTAAAATTTTAAGATCGGGGCGCACCTGCCCGCAGGCCATATTGCGGTCCTCGAAGTGATCCACGTGGCCCGCTGTTATGTTCTATGTAGCGAATCGTAAGTAATGTTCTGAAACCTTTCCACAACCTATCATCTTCAGTCGGTATTATGAAGGATTGTTGCAAATTTGAGACCAAACAATCCAAAACTGAACTGTTTTCCAATCTTATCTAGAAAAGGTTTAGATTTTGTTACATTTTTGTCTATTGGTCATCGAGATTTATCTTAAAATAAGATGTAGCCCTCGGGTGAAAAAGTTTGGGCATCACTGACCTACACCTTCTATCAGAGGTGGCGAGTGGGGCTTAAAAGTGCGGGGGCAAATTGTTTTTAGGAAGTTGAAGACTGTTTTAGGCTATGTTAATGACTGGGAGGAGGGGGGGGGGGGGGTTCTGATGTTCTCTCGTGTAAATGTTTTGGGACTGAAAATTTTAAAGTTTAAAGACGCAGTTTTTGTAGAGTTTTGTCAACGTTTGGGGAACAGAAAGGAGTTTAAAGGGTTATCCTTGTAATTTTTTTTAAAAATAAAGTCTAATTACTAATAATAATAATAAAATCTAAGAAGTTTGGACTGTCTTTGGTAATGTGAGGTTAAGGATGGCTCTTCACGGCAAAAAATCTTTGATGTCTTAAAGCCGCCAATTAAAGCCATCTTTAGCAAACTTAGAGCAAAAGGTTTGGGGTTCGCTCCCATAAGTTTTGCAAAGTTTAAAACGTTTTTTAAACGTCTTTTAAAACATTATTTCAGACTTCTCTTGTACCTAACTAAGGAAGAACAAAAGGGTTTGGAGGTTCTTTCCCTTACTTTTTTCCTCAAACTGGATTTTTTTATGCAAATTTAGACCATCTTTGAATTTTAAGGAAGGAAAAAATGCGCTTGGAGGTTTTTTCCCAGAAAATTTTCAAAATCGATGTTTTAAAACTGAAACTTTAAACAATGTTTGGTGACTTTCGGGTAATCCTACCCAGAATGGTTTTAAATTAAACTCTTAACGTGGAGGCAATGTTTGGATGAAAAAAGTGCCGGGGCAGTTGTCCCCCTCCCCCCGAATCGCTGTCACTACCTTCTATTAAAAAAAAAAGAAAAACTCATGATATATTATGTGAAGGAATAAATTCATAACCAATATGTGCCAACAGAAGGTACTTATACTGAAGTTTCCCTTCCGCTAATCGAAATATATTTTCAGTTATTTTCAATGCTATCACCGCCGCGCCGACAGGATTCCAGGGAAACATAACTCTTGGAGGCTTCACGATGCTCAGGTTTCGGGCTATCAATGATTCTATTTAAAGGGGGAAAAAACACATTGTTTAACGTAAATGTGTGAAAAGTACTACATCTCCTCCTTCTCTTATTATTATTATTATTATTTTACAAATTTTGATGGTTAACTTCATTTATTACTGCGGTACTAAAGCATACCGATTATACTGGCAGATTAACAGTAGAAGTCAAACAACGGTTAAATTGAAGCAACATAAATACGAATTGCGTTCTTAATTACGAAAAAAAAAAAAAAAAAAAAGATGTAGACCTCCACACTACTTTCCTGTAAATCTATAAAATAATTGATGTCTTTCTAAACTTCAAAACAAAGAATGTCCGTTTAGAAAAAATCAAAGTAATAAATAATTCAACAAAACGTAAATAAACAAATTGAAACAAATAGCTCGAAATTATCAGAAGTTCATAGATAACTCTGATATTCACGCATTCAGGAAAATTTCGATAAATTGGTGGACTATGCGCTTTGCGGTGGAAGAGATAGAAATTTACCATGCTTTCAAAAACAATTGCAGTATATTTTTTTAACAATACCTCTTTTCTTTTTTGCAAAAAGATTCTGCATAGGCTTCGGTGCGCACCCCACCCTGCAAGATTTATAAGTGCGCTCGTCCCACAAGAAACTTTTTAAATATAATTTTAATATAGAGTTATTTTTTTCAGAGCGTGCTCAGTCGCACCTCTTGCGCCCCCCCTCCCACCGAGTGAGTTAAGGGGGAGGGGGTATGTACGCCAGAGTCCTGATGCCTCAATAATACGAGGAAAGAACAAATTAAAAAATAATTTGTAATCAATTTTTTAAAAATAAATTTTGGGTTTTGGGGACAGGGACATTACGTTCATAAAAGTCCGCAAATGGTTAGAGAACCTTAGATTACAGCCGTCGACAACTTCTAAAAATATCCGTTTAATAATCGACTTTCTTCAATACGTAGTGATAAAAACAATACCATAACTGATGAACAGATTTCATTTCAGAAGAGGTAGCTAATCTTTTCCGCTCCACGAAGCCAAACAGTCGGGTCCTCTTCGAATCCTGGTTTTAATTTAAAGCCAACCACTTAAGCTAATAGAAGCCTCATCATCAGCTGGGTTCTCTGTGACATAAAACGAGTCACGCTCGCATCAGCCGATGCGTGTCGTTCTTTCTATAGCAGCTCAAGGAACGGTATTAAAAATATCCGAACTTGAGCTCTAATCTCCCAAATCCTGCACGCTTTTGTGAGCACTGTTTTGATTTGGGAGCACACTCAGTTATGGGGATAGCCTCACAGAGATTGAGTCATATATTTCTTTCTTTTCTCCCCCCGGCGTAGACGTCTGCCGAATCAGCTGGGGATTGTGTATAATACAGAACGTAAACAAAGCCGCTGCAGAGAGCGTCAGTGACCTATATTTTGCTCTGTTGCGATTGGGTCAACAGGCAGTGACGTCAAAATGTCGCAATAGTTGAACTCGCGCTACTGCCGCGAATGTGTTTTGAGTTGCTGTGGCGTTTAATCCGCAGAAAAACGAGTTTTTTTAAGATTAAAGATGTCATTAGGGGGTGATTTTGAGATTTGCTGCATGTTTGGAGTGATGTGTGAATAAGTAGATAGTTTTTGTGCACCATTTATTTGGAGATCGTCCCATTGGTGGAAGGGCGGAGTTAAAGGGGGTTTAAGGGGACTAAGCCCCATCAGGGCTGCCACAGATGTTCAAGAATGAAATTCCCTGACAATTCCAGGTTTTCCAGTTGCTTTTTAGAAAAAAATTCCAGGTTAATGAATGTCGACTTACGTTATTAAATACCAATATAACACTTTTCATGTACATAAATCTTCTTTATGAATCAAAAAACGCTTTAAAACTATCTATAATTTCCAATGGGGTCGTTTCCAAAATTTTAAAAGTCTTTTTTTCTTAACGAGCGTGCTTAAAAACATAGGAACTGACCATTTTTTAAATAATTTATTTAACTTTAATATTTTTTAAAAATTACTTAAATCGGTGCGCTTTCATTGTTTACACTTCTGTCGTGTGTCATCACAAATGATGAAATGCCATTAAATGTTGTCATTCACAAAACAAAATATTTAATTCGCATCTTTACTCACGTGTATTGGCAACGATATGGTTGATAGCAAGCGTAGAGCGCAATTTTAATTCGCTGCTTGGTTATCATAACGTAGAACTGTGGTAGAAAGATGCGCCAAAATGCATCATTTGTGACGTCATAAAGACCACGCCATGTTTGAAAAATCGGACATTTTTAAAAAATTAATTAAAAAATAACTTTTGGGAAAATGAAAAATTTTTCTGAGTCCATGCATTTTTTTTTTTTTTGCTCATTCTATCCATTTCCATGACTAAAAGTAATACTTTTGACTGAAGGAAACCACCCCATTGCTACTTTTTTTCTTGGGGGGGGGGGAGACAAGCAATCAATTTTCGGCAAAGTCAGTGTCAATTTTAGCATGTTTCAAGAAAAAAAAAAAGGTTTAAATAAGAGTAAAAATTTTGAGACTTTAAAAACCATTCGTTTCATGAAAAAGAAAGAATGCATACTATTAAGATACTAATAAGACAACAGATTCATCGTGGAAAATACTAGTAATTTCTAGCTAAGCATGGGTTGGATTTTTTCCCCCCAGAAGAGGCAAAATAATATGTAATGATATTAAATCAGAACTTAATGATTTTCGTATGGATATTTCTTTTCTTTTTTATCTCTGTAGCTTTATCAGATTTAGTCTTCAAAAATGAGCTTGAATTTTCTTTTTCTCAGCTATTAGGAAAATTCGCACATTCCCGGAACGCGACATTTACCGTTCTACAGCATCTTTGCCCGAATGGCGCAGCAGTTTCACCCGTCAGATGGAAAAATTGGAAAGGAATTCCCTGACATTTCCAGAAATCTCAGCAATTTGTAATATTCCCTGACCATTTTAGGTGATTTTTATTTTTCCTGACAATTCCAGGTTTTTCATGTTTTCTAGGTGTGCGTGGCACCCCGCCCATTCAAAAAAAAAAAAAAAAATATATATATATATATATATATATATATATATATATATATATATGTATATATATATATCTTCTTAATATATAAAAATGGAGTTTGGTAAATTTGTTCCCTAAGATCTCAGAAACTACCCGGCAGATTTGGCTGAAACTTTCACCGTTTGTTCAGTTTGGTACTGGGAAGGTTTATAGAATAGTTCGAAAAAAATCCGATTGATAGTTCCCTTTTTATTCCAATTTTAGTCCCAATTTTCGCATAAATGCCCCAATATGGAGGTAGAAAAAAACGTGCACATATTAACATTATATGTCCATCGAAAGCGCCAATTTTTCTGCTGAAGATAGCATCTGTTCGAAGTTTCTAAGTTGTATAAAAAACGAGTTATGAGCTTTTTTGTTCCCTGTTCGAAGGCTTTCATCAACCCAAGTCATTATTTAGTGTGTCATCTCAACTCCCAAGCATTGTTGTATTGTTGAATATTTTTGCGTTTCGTCAGACTTTTTGAGGCTTTTCTCAAGTCAAATCTTAAAGTAATGTTTTTCCACATGATTGGCTAAAAATAAATGGATTTGGCTGATGATTTTACTTTTAAACGGAACTTATGTAGTTAATGATTTATTATTATTATTTATGCTGATTCGACACTTGCTCACTATATCCAACCAACCAGCAGAAATATCGCCAGAATTTTTTCAGAAAGATTTCAGTAGCTGATGCATTTGGCAGTTTTTGAGCCCAAAGACTACGAAATAATGTATGTTTCTCAGCTTTCACCATATAAACAAAATATCGCCAATCAAAGATACTTAAAAAAAAAAAAAAAAATACTGTGTAAAATAATTCAACAACTAAATTAGGCAAATCCATAAACCGCACAAAAACTTCCATTAATTTTTCTTTTTGCACGATTTCAAACAATCGCCAAATTTTAATTCTTATTTTTGAAACATTTCGGATGAAACCGTTTAGCGCCATTTTTTTTTTTTTTTGACCAAAAGTATCTCAGCATCTGGCAACAATATTTCTATAATAAAAATTAGTAAGGAGGGGGAGTATTATCGAAAGTGTCCCAAAATGATTCTCGCAAATTTGGTAAGATTTTAAACCACATCAAGTGCTCACAAAAATTGAAATTTCCCAAAATAACTAAAGCAAGTGTAAGGGGAACACGGGAGGCTACATTTTTTAAAAACAGTTTCGTACATCAATAGCCATACAGAGAAGGTTTTAGATTTGAAAAAAAAAGTACTAACAGATAAATCTTTTTAAACATGTAAAGTTTAACTTCATATTTCGGAAATTCTTCAAATTTGTATGTGCTTAAATGCCGTGCTTTCGTTTCTAATTGAATACTATTTTGTTCTTTATACTTATTGCTATTTTAGTTTAATGAGTAAAGAAGAAGCTCGATTTTTAATCACGTCAAAAAGGTTTGTTTTAAATTCTTTCGCTTAAAACAGAAAACAAGGGCAAGTAACGATTGTTTCTCATAATTATTACTGACCCAGGCAACGCCGGGTATTTTTGCTAGTCTTACTAATATTATATATGCGAAAGTTTGTCTGTATGGATGTATGGATGTATGGATGGATGTATGGATGTTTGTTACTCTTTCACGCAAAAACTACTGAACGGATTTTGATGAAACTTTACAATAATATAGCTTATGCATCAGAATAACACATAGGGTAGTTTTCGTCCCGTTATGGGGGGCAAAACCCCCTTAGGGAGGCAATAAGACACAATTTTTGTATAAATTCTCTAATATTGGGATGAAAAAATACTTGCACATATTTACATTATATGTCCATCGAAAGCTCTGATTTTTCTGCTGAAGATGGCACCTGTTCGAAATTTCTAAGTAGAATAAAAAACGAGTTATGAGCTTTTTAGATCCATGTTCGAAGGCTTTCCTCAACTCAATACAGTATTTAGTGTATCATCTCAACTCCCAGTCGACAGCGACAATTGTTGTATTGTTGACTTTCTTTGCTTTTCGTGATTGTTCAAGGCTTTTCTCAAGTCAAATCTTGAAGTAAGATTTTTGCACAAGATTGGCAAATAATACATGATTTGGCTGATGATTTTCCATTTAAACGGAACTTTAATGTAATTAATGGTTTTTATTATTATTTATGCTGATTGAACACTTACTCATTATCCAAACAACCAGCAGATCGCCAAAATTTTTGCAGAAAGATTTCCGTAGCTGATGCATTTGGCAGTTTTTTCAACGTTGCTGTTTTTGAAGCCGAAGACTACGTCATAATGTTTCTCAGCTTTCACCATGTAAACAAAATATCGCCAATCAAAGAATTTTCAAAAGACTTTTTTTACTGTGTTAAATAATCCAGCAACTAAATTAGGCAAATCCATAAACAGCACAAAAACTTCCATTAATTTTCCTTTTAGCACAATTTCAAACAATCACCAAATTTTATTACTTATTTTGGTAACATTTCGGATGAAACCGTTTAGCGCCATTTTATGGTGACCAAAAATATCTCAGCATCTGGCGACGATATCTCTGTAACGAAAATTAATATCATATCGTTTTACAAACTAAGGAAAGAATGGGGGAGCATCATCGAAGGTACCCCGAAACGACTTTCGCAAATTCGGTAAAATCGCACCAAGAGCCACAATGATTGAAATTTCCCGAAATAACTAAAGCAAGTATAAAGGGATTACGAGCGCAGCTACTTTTTTTTAATCCCTTCGTACTTCATTAGCCATACAGAGAAGGTTTTAGACTCCATGTTTAAAAAAAAAGTATCAACAGATTAATCTTTTTAAACATGAGAAGATTAATTTCATGTTTTTAAAATTTGTATATGCTTAAATATAGTGCTTTCGTTTCTAAATCAATACTACTTTGTTCTTTATACTTATTGCTATTTTAGTTTTATGGGTAAGGAAGAAACTCGATTTTTAATCACGTCAAAAAGATGTGTTTTAAATTCTTTCACTTAAAACAGAAAACAAAAGCAAGTAACGATTTTTTCTAATAATTATTACTGACCCAGGCAACGCCGGGTATTTTTGCTAGTATATATATAAAAATGGACTTTGGTAAATTTGTTCCCTAAGATCTCAGAAACTACCCGGCAGATTTGGCTGAAACTTTCACCGTTTGTTCTTTTTGGTACTAGGGAGGTTTGTAGACCAGTTCGATAAAAATCCGATTGATAGTTCCCTTTTTATTCCAATTTTAGTCCCAATTTTCGCATGAATGCCCCAATATGGGGGCGGAAAAAAAACCTGCACATATTAACATTATATGTCCATCGAAAGCGCCAATTTTTCTGCTGAAGATAGCATCTGTTCGAAGTTTCTAAGTTGTATGAAAAACGAGTTATGAGCTTTTTTTGTTCCATGTTCGAAGGCTTTCCTCAACCCAATTCATTATTTAGTGTATCATCTCAACTCCCAGTTCACAGTTAGCATTGTTGAATGTTTTTGTGTTTCGTCTGACTGTTTGAGGCTTTTCTCAAGTCAAATCTTAAAGTAACGTTTTTTTCCCCAAGATTGGCTAATAATAACTAGATTTGGTTGAATATTTTCCATTTAAACGGAACTTTAGTGTAATTAATGAGTTTTTTAAAATTATTTGTGCTGATTGGATTTTTTAATCATTATCCAATTTAACAACAGAAACCTCGCCAAAATTTATGCAGAAAGATTTCAGTAGCGGATGCATTTGGTAGTTTTTTTTCAACTGTCGCGCTTTTTGAAGTCAAAGACTACGTAATAATTTTTGTCAGCTTTCACCATGTAAACAAAATATCGTCAATAAAAGAATCTTTAAAAACTTTTTTTTTATTGTAAAATAAGCCAGCAACTGAATTAGGCAAAGCCATAAACAGCACAAAAACTTCCATTAATGTGACTTTGTGCACAAATTCAAACCATCGCCAAATTTTACTACTTATTTTGGAAACATTTCGCATGAAATTGTTTAGCGCCATTTTATGGTGACCAAAAGTATCTTAGCATATGGCGACAATATCTCTTTAACAAAAAGTAGTAACATACCGTTTTACAAAGTAAGGAGGGGGAGCATTATCCAAGGTATCCCAAAACGATTCCCGTAAATTCGGTAACATTTTAAATCGCACCAAGAACTCACAATAATTCAAAGTTTCCAAAATAACTAAAGCAAGTCTAAGGGGATCACGGGCGCGCGGCTACTTTTTTTTAAAGCGTTCGTTCTTCAATAGACATACAGAGAAGGTAAGACTCCATGTAAAAAAAAAAAAGTATAAACTGATAAATCTTTTTAAACATGTGAAGTTTAATTTCATGTTTCGGAAATTCTTCAAATTTGTATACGCTTAAATTTCGTGTTTTCATTTCTAAATGAATACTATTTTGCTCCTTTTACTTTCTGCTACTTTAGTTTTACGAGTAAGGAAGAAGCTAGATTTTAAATCACGTCAAAAAGGTGTGTTTTAAGTTCTTTCACTTAAAACAGAAAAGAAATGCAAGTAACGATTGTTTCTCATAATTATTGCTAACCCAGGCAACGCCGGGTATTTTTGCTAGTATATATATACATAAATGGAGTTTGGTAAATTTGTTCCCTAAGATCTCAGAAACTACCCGGCAGATTTGGCTGAAACTTTCACCGTTTGTTCTTTTTGGTACTGGGGAGGTTTGTAGACCAGTTCGAAAAAAATCCGATTCATAGTTCCTTTTTTATTCCAATTTTAGTCCCAATTATCGCATAAAAGACCCAATATGGGGGTGAAAAAATACGTGTACATATCAAAATTATGTATCCATCGAAAGCGCTAATTTTTCTGCTGAAGATGGCATCGGTTAGAAAATTCTAAGTTGTATAAAAAACGAGTTATGAGCTTTTTTTGTTCCATGTTCGAAGGCTTTCATCAACCCAATTCATTATTTAGTGTATCATCTCAACTCCCAGTTGATAGCTTGAATTGTTGTATTGTTGAATATTTTTGCGTTTCGCCTGACTGTTCGAGGCTTTTCTCAAGTTAAATCTTAAACAAGAGTTTTTCCACAAGATTGGCAAATGGATTTGGTGATTATTTTCCATTTAAATTCAAACAAGCGCCAAATTTTACTACTTAGTTTGGAAACATTTCGGATGAAACTGTTTAGCAACATTTTATGGTGATCAAAAGTATCTCAGCATCTGGTGACAATATTTCTTTAACGAAAATTAGTAACATATACCGTTTTACAAAGTAATGAGGGGGAGCATTATCCAACGTATCTCAAAACGATTCCTGCAAATTCGGTAAGATTTAAAATCACACAAAGAACCTACAAAAATTGAAATTTCCCAAAGTAACTAAAGCAAGTATAAAGGGATTACGGATACATTTTTTTAAACAGTTCGTACTTAAATAGACATACAGAGAAGGAACGACTCCAAGATAAAAAAATAAGTATTAACTGATAAATCTTTTGAAACATGTGAAGTTTAATTTCATATTTCGGAAATTGGGTTGTTTCCTTCAGTCAAAAGTACTACTTTTTGTCACTGAAATTGATAGAATAAGCAAAAGAAAAATAATAACATGGACCCAGAAAATACTTTCATTTTCTCAACAGTTATTTTTTAATTAATTTTTTAAAATGTCCGATCTTTCAAACACGGCGTGGTCTTGATGACGTCACAAATGATGCTCTTTGGCGCATCTTTCTACTCCGATTCCACGTTATGATCAGTGGCGTACCCAGGGGGTGGGCTGATAGGGCTACAGCCCCCCCCCCGAAATTTTCAAAATTAATTATAAAAATTATAATAAAGAACAAGTTTTTTTTATGATGTATTTTTGAAATCTTACATTCGTATTGATATCAGAAAAGCGATACATGAACTTTTCTTAGCTACAGTTCATAAGTATCCCCCCCCCCCAGCTCAAAGACTTTCGAGCTCAGCCCCCCCCCCCCGAACTGATTTGTCTGCGTACGCCGCTGGTTATGATAATCAATAAGCGAATTAAAATTGCGCTCTACGCTTGCTATCAACCATATCGTTGCCAATACACGTGAGTAAAGATGCGAATTAAATATTTTGCTCTGTGAATGGCATTTCATCATTTGTGATATCATCGGCAGGAGCGTAAACCATGAAAGCGAACCGATTTAAGTATTTTGTTTTAAATATTAAACTTAATCAATTTTTTTAAAAAAATGGTCAGATCCTATGTTTTTAAGCATGCTATTTCAGAAAAAAATACTTTTATAATATTGGAAACGACCCCATTCTTCAATTTTGTATATGCTTAAATTTCGTGCTTTCGTTTCAAAATGAATTCTATTTTTCTCTTTATACCTTTTGCTATTTTACTTTTATGGGTAAGGAAGAAGCTGGATTTTTAATCATGTCCAAAAGGTGTGTTTTAAATTCTTTCACTTAAAACAGAAAACAAGTGCAAGTAACGATTGTTTCTCATAATTTTTACTGACCCACGCAACGCCGGGTATTTTTGCTAGTATATATATAAAAATGGAGTTTGGTAAATTTGTTCCTTAAGATCTCAGAAACTACCCGGCAGATTTGGCTGAAACTTTCCCCGTTTGTTCAGTTTGGTACTGGGAAGGTTTATAGATCAGTTCGAAAAAAATCCAATCGATAGTTCCCTTTTTATTCCAATTTTAGTCCCAATTTTCGCATAAATGCCCCAATAGGGGGGGGGGGTGGAAAAAAACGTGCACATATTACCATTATATGTCCATCGAAAGCGCCAATTTTTCTGCTGAAGTTGGCATCTGTTGGAAAGTTCTAAGTTGCATAAAAAACGAATTATGAGCTTTTTAGTTCCATGTTCGAAGGCTTTCATCAATTCAATTCATTATTTAGTGTATCATCTCAACTCCCAGTTGATAGCTAAAATTGTTGTACTGTTTAATATTTTTGCGTTTCGTGTGACATTTCGAGGCTTTTCTCAAGTCAAATCTTAAAGTAACGTTTTTAAACAAGATTGGTTAATAATAAATGGATTTGGGTGATCATTTTCCATTTAAACGGAACTTAAATGCAATTAATGTTTTTTTTATTATTATTATTTGTGCTGATTGGACACTTACTCATTATCCAATCAACCAGCAGAAATCTCGGGAAATTTTTTCCAGAAAGATTTTTGTAGCTGATGCATTTGGCAGTTTTTTCAACTGTTGCTGTTTTTGAAGCCAAAGCCTAGGTAATAATGTTTATCAACTTTCAATGTAAACAAAATGTCGCCAATCACTGTATCTTTAAAAAACTTTTTTAAATACAAAATAATCCTCCAACTAAATTAGGCAAATCCATGAACAACACAAAAATGTTTCTTTTTGCACAATTTCAATCAATCGCCAAATATTACTACTTATTTTGGAATTATTTTGGATGAAACTGTCTAGCGTCATTTTAAGGTGACAAAAAATATCTCAGCATCTGGCGAAAATATCTCTGTAACAAAAATTCCTAACATATTGTTTGCCAAAGTAGGGAGGGGGAGCATTATCGCAAGTATCCCAAAATGATTCCCGCTAAGGATAAATCGCACCAAGAGCCCACAATGATTGAAATGTCCTAAAATATCTAAAGTAAGTATAAGGGGATTACGGGCGGTTACATTTTTTAAGCAGTTCATACTTCAATAGCCATACAGAGATGGTTTTAGACTCCATGTTAAAAAAAAAAAGGAATTGACAGATAAATCCTTGTAAACATGTGAAGCTTAATTTCATATTTTGGAAATTCTACAAATTTGAATATTCTTAAATATCGTGCTTTCGTTTCTAAATGAAAAATGAATACTATTTTGTTCTTTTAGTTTTATGAGTAAGGAAGAAGCTCGATTTTTAATCACGCTAAAAAGTTGTGTTTTAAATTATTTCACTTAAAACAGAAAACAAATGCAAGTAACGATTGTTTCTCATAATTATTAATGACCCAGGCAACGCCGGGTATTTTTGCTAGTATATATATATATATATAAAAGCTAGGTTTCAAGCCTTTTTTCGACATGTGTACTCTTAAATAGGTACTTTCGTTTTTCTAAGAATAATACTCGCAAATTTTTTTTTTTTTTTTTGCTTAGCATAGAACATTCTAAAAGGTTTTCCCTCCTATCTCATGTCGAACAGAGATAAAAAAAATTCCGAGGTTAAAATTTCGTTTTCTTCATTGTCAAAACATTTTCAGATAATAGTCCTTGAACCTTTTTTTTTAAACATTATCATAGAAAAAAAAAAAAATCAGTCTAAAATGTCTTTTTAGGACTTTAATTTCAAAACACTTTCGGTGGAGTATCTCCGAACTGCCACGCTTTTCCTAAAGTTAACCCCAAAGACAGGGGTGCCCACCCTCCTAAGAGCAAGGTCGCCCCCCCCTAAATACAACAAAATCCCCACCATAAGCAAGAGCCCCGGCTGCTCTCCCCCACCAAAAGTAAAAATTACCCCTCAAAACACGCGCTACCCCCCAACCCCCCCGGGTGGGCATTCCTGCCAAAAATAGCATGAAAGATGTTTTGGAAGATGCTTTCGAAAAACTCTTCCTGATTTTATTTTTCAGTACAGATAAACGGTTATTACCCCCTTCGTACCCCCCCCCCTTTAAACCTTCGACAACGGTACCTGTTCACATTTTGTTCAAACATTTATGAACAACGATAACGATTTACGTGGTCTTTTCAATTCATTAATTATTTTGGAAAAAGTAAATATTTGAAGTACTATTTCTTTTCATTGCTTATGTAATTAATTTGTAGCGTTTAAATCCTATTAGAACAGGTGCTTTATTCCTAGCCAATTTGGTGCTTTTTATTGACATCCAAGCATCTTCAGAAATTTTTCGTACCAAAAGCGTAGGTTCTTTGTTAGATGTGTTGGGCTCATTCCGTAGCATGATCCCCCACAAAATGGAAGTCTGTATTCGCCCCTGGTTGTCACCTGCACATTCTGAAGCGGAAATTTTCAAGATGGAACAAACAAAATGAAAATGGACTTTTTGTCCTGGGCTTTTGTTAACTTTATTTCGGTTATCTTACCTTGCACTTTGGTTATTAGTCACAGAGTTTCACTTCCCTAGACAAAAACTTCCCCTTTCCTTTCCCTTTGTTTGTCAACCTTCAACCCCATGCAGTTTTCTTTGGTTGTGTATTTATCTATAAAAACATTGGAACTTTCACTCAAAGGGATGAGATAACAGATAACACTGAATGAGAACAAGAGTTACCCCCTCCCCTTCCCTCAGAAAATACAATGTCTATTTTGATCTAAAGCAAATTTTGAAGAAAAGGAAAACATCGGGGAATTACATTTCACTACTGCATGATCCGCATGATCCCACCCAACTGTAAAAAGGTTCTAGGTCATAGAGAGCAGTAGTCAACTCCATTGTAATCACAAAAACAGAACACAATTGAAATCATTTTGACGAACAGAAAGCTTTACAGCAGGAAGCAAATGACATCCCCCCCCCCCCCTTCATTTTTGACCACTCAACTTCCGATTACAGGTCAAGGTGGTAAGGTCAAGCAGTGAAATGCATGTCCCTAACCAGTCAGGTTTACACTTCGGAACAATGAAGGTGAACTGATAGGACACAATTTATCACAGTTTCGTCACGTGCGCCAGCAGGGAAGAAACCACCTTGTAGGTCAACGCAAAATAAAACTAAAAGCTAAAAATTTGAAATGCGGAAAGAAAAGTTTCGGATCTCGTAACCTTATCGGATTAATAATAATAAAAAAGATGAATCAAAGTAAAAGAATAACGAAATTAATGACTCATAATATGAGTTCCAGAAATGCTACGGCTTTTATATCGATACCATTTTGAATTTGCATAATCTCATTTTAGAACAGTGCATTTGAAGGTTGAGGCAAAAAGTGGTCATAAAGTTTAAATTTTTCTGGTTCTAATTTCCACGCCCGAATCCAGCGAAATTTTGAACGCTGCAAAATTTGTACCTCAAAACCTCATCGGTTCAAAAAAAAAAAAAAAAAAAAAAAAAAAAAAAAAATGTCAAGGGCAGGTAAACGGTAGTATCTGCAGAAATATATTTGAAGAAACGTGCTTTGGGTTCATTATCAAATCGGGGAAGAGTTAGAATTAGACGTTTTTTTCTTGCTTTTTTGTTTTTCAGCGGAGCCCAAATTAGCAGGCTTGTGCAACAAAGCTAACCTATATTAGATGGAAAAAAAGCAGTTACTGGCCCTTACCTGCCCACGGCTGAAAAGATGTAAATGATGAAAATTCGAATTAATATCGTTTCAATAAAACTTTTACTGCAATGGAGAGCCAATTATCGGGAAGTTAGGGACCATCGTTATCCCGGATATTTCAATTTCTTGGTTTTTTGGATCGCTAAAAAACGCTATTGGCCGATTGTTTGTAAAACCTAAATTAATATACTAAATAGTTATGCATATTAAAATACGAAGAAAACAGTTCAGAAATGCTTATAAATATCGAAATATTAAAAACTAATGGTGAAAGAATAATTTAAACACCAAAAAACTTAAGAGTTTCATAATACCTGAGACCCTTACATTCTGTTTGGAAAAGAAAGAAAAAAAAAAAAAAATCCACCGCTTTTCGATATTTTAAAACGAAAAGAAATGAAAGGAAGGGCAAAAAATAAGTTTTCGAACCTAAATGAACGATTTTTCTACAATGGTGTAAAAGAATTCGCTTTCAATGATCGTGTTTTTTTTTTTTTTTTTTTTTAAATTTTCTGTAACGATTTTGTGTTTGAGATTGCGATAGTTATTGATTACTAATGCTTTTGTATTTCGTTAATATCTACATAAATTTGATTTATGAGTTCTTGCAGCCTTAATAGTCTTTCGTTTAATAGATTTCTAGAATTCACGATCAACTAACTACTACATCCGGAAAGTTCGCGAATGTGATTTTCGACGTTTCCCGCACTTTCGCGACGTCACTTACGCTAAACGCCTTTAATTATAGGCCATTCAATAAAATACTGCATTAGAATGCGACAATATTCATTTCCTTAGCTTTCAGTTAAAATAAAAGACGAAAATTTTAGACATAAGAATGTACTTTTTTATCAAGAAAATATTTCCGAAATTTTGCTCCGCATAAAGGATAACCATTTGAAGTTGGTGTTTGCAAATATTTTCCCGAGTTATACGTCAGTAATATGGTGTTCATTAAGAAATAGTTCATATTCTTTTTGGTATTTAAAAAAAAAGTTAGTTTTTCAAAAATTGCCAAAATAACTTATTTTTTAAAAATGGCGGGAAAATCGGGAAAAATTTGCCCGTTTTCTGGTTTTCCGGATAAAAGGTTCTGCACTGTACTTGCTCTGACATGATAGAACGTACATTGACAATAAATTGCGGAACAATCCAAAATTCATTTTGACATTTTCCCTGCTGTTCATTCGAAAACTACTGATTTAAAGCTTCATTCAAACCTCATTTTCATATATATTTTTTTAAAGTAAATTCAATTTAAGGAAGTAAGGTAAGTTTCGCGGAACCCTTGAGGAATTTCCATTGAACAATAAGGTTCCACGGAACACAATTTTAGAAACGTTAGATTACACCAAAGTTTAGTCTACTCCTCTTTTGTTTCAAAGAAATTGTAATACCTTGAGCATTTTCATAGGCAAAAATAATTAAATCACAAGTCTGAACGAACGAAAACTTTCTTGCTATTTCTTACGTTTTAACTCATCACGCAATACTTTTATGACAGTTGCAAGAAACTGCAGCATTATGGAACGGAGCGGGAACGCTTTTCTTTGGAACGGAAGATGTTTCTTTTTTATACTTTCGTTGAAAAAAGACTTCCCACAATTGCCAATGAATTTCATTATGGTTTTTGACGTTCCATTTTCCTTTATGACAGGAAATGCAACCAGTTGTTACTCCCATTGTTCATTTAAGTCACGATTTACATAATTCCGAGAAATTTCCCGCTTTCTCACTTGGGGAAAAAAAAGGTCTCAAGAGGAGACGTTGCACTTAAAGTTGAAATTAATGAAACTTTTCAGGATTCAATAAAAAGTGTCTATTTTATTCATTAATGAATACAAGAATTTCTATGACTAATCTAGCCATAAGTAGGATCATTACCTACCTTCAATTATGTTTCATTTCGTTACTGAAATTATTTTTTAAAAAATAATTTGAATTTACGTCCTTTCTGTAATTAATAACCTAAGAGTCTAGTTTAGAGTGATAAAAATGTAAATTAAGTGAAACAGATTTATTTTAAACTGATTTATGATAATTGAAAATAATATAACAAAATAACAAAAAATAACTAAGTCCCGTATGCGTGAAATCATCATCTTAAGAAAATACTTCGTGTATTTTTCTTTTCATCTCGTTTTGTTTTCGTGAAAGAACAAAGTTTGGTGTAAAAGAAATAATAAAGATTAACAAACTGAGAGAAAAAAAGCAAAAGTTTCACATGTGTATAAAACTAATCTTATTCATCAAATATATGTCCTCCGTAGAAATTCTTTTTCCATCCTTCTCTTGTCTAGTTTTGTGAACCAAGTTCGATAAACATTGAACATAATGCTCACTCAGAAATGAATCAATTAATATCAAAATGTAGAAATTTTGTCTTTTTATTGTGTACTAGCATCCCCTTACCCGGCATTGCTCGGGTAATGGAATTAGCAGGGTTAACCTAGTTAGCAGAGTTAACCTTGGTGCACCTAGTTTCGAAAATCCCCTATAATAATTACTTATTACCTATAATTTTTCCTAATTTTGGGAGGATCCTGGGGCTCCTGGACTCCTTATATATATGCCCTTGTCCTTAACCGATCTTTAACTGCTATTAACGGTCCTTTTAAAGTATTGATTATCTTTACAAACACAGGCCATCCACATTTTATTGTTATACCTATGTTTAAGCAAAAACTTCTTTGTTGTACAACATATTTAGTTTTTTTTTTTGGTGCTAAAATTATTAAGCTGCTTGATGAACTGACTTTCGAGCAAGCTACATAAAATTGGTCGTGTTTGAAAAAAAGTCCTCTCTTCAATCGATCATTGCTACTTTTAATGTCTGTCCTTGTGACTTATTAACGGTTATTGCAAAGCAAACTTTTACAGGAAACTGCACTCTTATAAATTCAAAAGGATAGTCCACCTGTGATGATGTTCTTAAAAACTTCGTTTCTAGTTTTGAAAAAATGAAAGCAATAAACAGAATCATTATTATTTGACTTGAGAAAAGCCTCGAGAATCACGTGAGAAACAAAAACAATATCAAATTTAAAATTCATCATCGAGCAAAAGTTGAGATGAAGTACTGAATAATGATTTGAATGGTGGAAAGCCTCTGAAAATAAGAGATTTAAATTTCAATGACAGGTTTTGAATTCTCAGAAATTAAGGGGTTTTAATTAATTTCTCCCGAACTAATTGATATTTCTAAAAATCCTTTCTTAGTGGATACTTTCGTAATCATGTGGACATGCCTGCCAAATTTCAAGTCTGAGGCTTCAGCGGTATTGGCTGTGCGTTGATATATATATATATATATATATATATATATATATATATATATATATATATATATATATATATATATATATATATATATATATAATAATAATAATAATAAAAGTGAAAAATATTGAAAAGACCACACCAAGAGCCCATAGATGCGCAACGCAGCAAAACTAAAAAGCCAAGTAAATATAAAATTAAGCAAACAGAATTACAAATATTAAACAAATTATAAAAAACAAATGATGATAAAAAGGAAAAATGCAAACAGCTATTAAGTAGGAATAGAAAAAGAGTGAATCCAGAGCTCATCAGCCGTGGAGGATTCATTAATAATGGTCAAAAGACCAAAATTTTAACTATAAACTAGAAGAGAATGCTTAAGCTCCAGTACATGTAATATAGAGTAACAATGGGCAAACGCACCACTTGCTAAGCTAAAAACAATAAACTAGAGCTCAAACCTAAAACGAAAAGCAGGGGGTTTCGCTTCGACTAATTAGGAAAACAAGTTCCGATAATTAGTCTTCCACGGGGCAGTACCTGCCAATAACAAAATTGTCTTACCTTGAAATCCGCGTAAACAAATCCTTTCCGTTGTTCAGCCTGATAAAAAAGCCAATCCGTTTGTCAACAAAACATTAAAAACATAAAAACATATCCGGAAATCGGTCCATAGACATACCGAGTCGCCTGTTTCACATGTGTAAAATTTATCCACCACAGTGATTCATAAAAAAATGGTTTGTCACGGTTGTATCATACATTTACACGGTTAAACAGTTTCAAAAGAAGCGAAATGTTCATCGAAGGCTATACTTAAGCAGATGTTTTCAACTAGATTTTTAGGGAAGTTATTATTAAAAAGTAAGTTTTTGAGTACTGAAATTTCTTGCTTAAATGCAGAAATGGTATTGCAAATTCTTTTAATTCTGATAGCTTGCGAAACAATAATGCCAATAAAAACCTTTTTACTTAGGCAGGAGGAAAAATCTTGTAAACTGTTAACTGTGAAATTGAATTCACGTCTTTTATCATAGATTGTAGTGGAACAATTTGAGTCAATTTGTATGATGATATCCAAGAAATTAAAGCTATTATGATTAGAATTGGTCTTTTTGAGCGTTAATGAACTATGATAAATAGTTTTGCTGAGTTCAGAAAAATTAGGAAAATTTATACACAAAAGGTCATCAATGTATCTGCAACAAAGAGGTGTAGAGGAAGGATTGTCAATTAAATATTTTCGTTCATAATATAAAAGAAAAAGGTTGGCTAATGTAGAGCTAAAACTAACTCCCATTGCTATGCCATTAATTTGAAGAAAACATGAATTACCATTTTTGAAAAAATTATTGAAAATGCAAAATTTAAAAAGAATAAAGAAAAAACAATTCATTAAAATCAAGGGAATCCTTGACTGAATTAAAAAGTTCGGAAACAGAGGAAAAAAGTTCAATGAGTGGGATATTGGTGAAGAGGTTTTCAAAATCAAAAGTTTCTAAGTGATTTATATCAAGCATATTAAGTAAATTGATGACTTCAACACTATTATTAACAATCCAGAACCAATTCATTTGTTGAAGTTTAAGTTGTTCAAGAATTTTTTTGAGAAACTGTTCAAGCTTTACATTCAGATTTTTTCCAATGGTGTTGGTGGCAGAGCAAATAAAGCGAAATCCAACAGGTGTTTTATGAAATTTTGGAATTGCATATAAGTAAGGTAAGTTAACAGAATCAGGACGTGGCAATTTAAAAAGTTTGTAAGCAGCAGCAAATTTTTTGATGATGGAGGATTCATTAAGTTTGGAGGAAACATAAGTGGTGGTTTTTTCTAGTTCGTTTTTCAAAATATTAGCATATAATTTTTTGCAGCAGATAGAGTAAATAAAACATTAATATAATAACATTATATATAAGGTTATCTCAGGACATTGATTTTTATATATTAAGATATTAGAACTGATGTTTGTCTTTGCTTGAATTCTCACTTTATTTTGTACTGACCAACACTCGTTCTGAAAATGTTTTATCTATATTTTTAACCCCCGGCACACAATGGAAGGGGGTTATAAGTTTGACGTGTCGGTGTAGATATATGTGCATCTGTGGCACTCTAGCGCCTAAACGGATGGACTGATTTTGAAAAAAAAAAAAAATTGTTCGAAAGGAGAGTTTATCGTCATCGAGAGTGTTCTTAGCTAGGTTGCATCTTTGGAGGACATTAATTAACGAAGATATTAATTAAAAACCTCTAAAAGGGTTTTCGCAATTTTTGCAGTGAAAACATAGTTAAAAATTATTAAATTTAATGCCAAAATAAAGATAATTTTTTTCCTCGTCTGATAGAATGTGTTTGGATCTTCCATGTTTCACAGAATTTAAATTATAACGTTTTTTCAAAGCAGATTTCAATAACAGCTAAGCCTTAATTCACGCGATTGATAACGAATTTATTGTTGACCGACAAGGAAATTAAAAGCAATGATTTAAAATTTTTATCTGTTGCCAGTTTCTATTTAATCTGTACTAATTATAAAGTTGAAAGTATCTTGTCTGGATCTCTGTCTGTCTCTATGACGCGCATAGCGCCTAGACCGTTAGGCCGATTTTCATGAAATTTGGCACAAAGTTAGTTTGTAGCATGGGGGTGTGCACCTCGGAGCGATTTTTCAAAAATTCGATGTGGTTCTTTTTTTATTCCAATTTTAAGAACAAAATTATCATAGGATGGACGAGTAAATTACGAAATTATCATAACGTGGAACCGTAACATATGCACAAGTCAATTGGCGAGATACGAAATTATCATAACGTGGAACCGTTATATGGGTACAAGCCAATTGGTGAGAAAATTCACCACACATTATTTGTAAATATACAGGCGAACCAAAAGACCTTTTAATTTTTCTGAAACGGACAAAGTCGTGCGGGTACCACAAGTAGCAAATAAAATACTTGACATTGATTTTTAATAATATGAGGCTTTTAAAAGGAGTTTCAAATTTCCCTCTTGATTCTACAGTTTCGGCTCAGTCGGGGGTTTTTAAAAATTTTAATTTTCCCGTTGCTTGTGTTGTGGCACGAAATATGTTCAACTTCATTACATTATTTGGAATGATTATAAGGAAAACTTTCGATACAAAAACGGTTAACACAAAGTATTTTCAATTTGCAGGAACGGTAATTTCAGCACCATCGTTATGTCATTATTTTGGAAAAGATTTGCTCATCCGTTGTTCTTTCTCTCTTTCCATCATACATACATCATTACGAGAAAGTCATTTTCCAGGCCTTTGTCCACCGAAGTGCTAAAATTACGCGTGAAAAACAAATCAGTAATGGAATATAAGTGCCCTTATTCTTCCAGGGCACGCTTCTGATGATGCCCTAATGTTCTTTTCTAACATCATCCCTTTCATTTTGTGTCTTTATCGAAGAAAATCTGAAGTCCTCGCCAACCCTTTTCGCTGCCCTCTTGCTCCACAATCTGGCAAGCGACACCTATCCGCTCTGAGCGACAGTGGGGAACAAAATAATAACAATAATAAAATTACCAAATTCGAACGCCCATGGCATTAACATCGGAACCAACAAGACAAAAAGAACGCCGCCTGATGTTTGAAACCAGTTTCACGGCCACGAAAGAAGAAAAGGCGGGCGAGGGTGAAGGGCCACTTGATTGCGGGTCATGTGACCTCGTCCACGAATGCAGACTGGAGGGGGGGGGGGGTACTGGAAATGACCGCTAGATCACTCATCCCCGACCTCCGGAAGATGACAACGTTCCAAGAAGATGACGGATCTTCTCCATCAGCGAGGACAAAGAACGGTAGAGGAGAAAACAATGGAAGGGGTCGTCTTTGGCGGGAAAAGTGTCATACGGGCTTGCCCGTAACCGCAATGGGTTTGCCTCGTTGAATAGGCTGAAAGAAATTGCTTCTAGTTAATGAAGCAGTTGATACAATGGATGCTTCCATTGTAATGAAGCTTGGGGATATGATGTTGGAATACGTTTCTTTTGATTTTTAACGAACATGCATTGGTGAAAAGATGTGTAGCAGATGCGGATTTAAGGGGGGGGGGACAAGGGGCCAGATCCCGAGCCCCAAAAGGTAAAAGGATATTTAACTATTTTATTTGACTTCTCTATAACATAAAGAATCTTTTTTACAGTTATTTAAAAAGAACACAAAACGCACAAAGCACATTTGAATAAAAGCCTCTTTGTTTGTTTAAGAAGTATCAGAGGAGTTACTCACTGGTTTCGAATTAAAAAGAACGTAATATCGCGATTCTCCCATTAATTCTTCTTTGGTGAAATCAATAATTAACATATTTTAAAAGAGTCATTTCGATCCAGGAAGCTATTTGGGAAATAATATATTTCTTTTTCAACTTATAAAACGCTCAAAATGAAAGATATCATATGGTAGTTTCTTAGCAAAAACATAATATTAATCGAAACGGCATGTAGTATCAAAATATTATCTCAACTGTATCATGGTTTTTAAGAACAAATCAGCAATTGCTTTGCAATTCACAAAGGAACAGTTTCTGAATTCTTCAATAAAATCTATGTTTTGAAGCTATGACGGTCTTTTAAAATGTAAATAAATTAATAAAAACTTAATTGAGGCATGAGTTTATTAAAAACCTTGCCCTCGTGTTACAAAAATTATGACTATGTTCCTAATTAAAACCGCAAAAATTAAAAACGCCGTTTCACGCTTTTTTTTAAAATGAAACATTGCATAGTGGGGGAGAAAGGAAGGGGGTGAGCTTTTCAATTTTTTGGGTCCCCTCCAAAAATTATTTCTGTATCCGTCCCTGTGTAGTAGCGCTTAACTTCTGCTAAAAGAAGTGCAGGAGAGAGCCCTATATTCCAAATAACTTATTTTTATGAGTAATTCGCGTAATTTTTGACTAAAATGTTAACATTTGCATAAAACAGGAAAAGAATTGCTGGAGTTTAGCTCTCGTGAGCTTCTGTGCAAACTAAAAGTCTCGCTCTTGAAATTAACCATCACACTTTGAAAGAAAACCTCATCACTGGTCCCGTCTCGTGACAGAAAGAGCTCGACGGAGAGGAAAGTTCCCGATGAAAATCGCATTAGTTTTTGTCTCTTAAAATACGACAGCTATTATTTTGAGAACATAGTTCACCAAACATATTAACACAGACCAAAGGAGAAACCAAAAGTTTATTTTCTAAGTTAACGCTCTTTCTTTCTTTCTCTCCCCCCGAAAGAAACACTTTTCATTTCAAGAAAGAAAAATAAGAAGCGTAGATCATCATATCAAGTTTTCTCCTACTTTTCTAAAGAACACATACAACTATATTCATTTCTTAAATAATATATTATCGATTACATTTGTCAACAGTTTTTTTTCTTTCTTTCTTTGTGTATGATTACTTAAATTTATTTTTAAGATTAGCTTCAGTCCAAACAGCATGATAAAGTTATCCTTAGCATAACATGACCTGAGAATATTCTATTTTCGGTTAGTATATATTTAAATTGAGCAAATATATAAGAAGAAACGTAGGGAATAACAAGATTACAGTAACCCAAATTTTCAATGCATTGTATCATATTCACATGATTTTAAAAGATTCTTTTTAGATTTAAAAAATATCTTAATTGTCAATATTAAAGCGAAGTAAACATAAAAGTAAAATTTAAATTTTAACTATCGTAGACTCATATCGTCGCCTCAGAGGAACAGTAAGATATCTTAGTGTTATTTCTGGGATTAGATATCTTAGTGTTGTTCTGAGGCGACGAATTTAAACAGAAACAACCTACGCACTGAATATTTTCGTTAAATTATCCATTCCGAAGAAAAAGCTTTACTGTGCAACTATTTTTTTGCTACAAGTGATTAAAAAAAATTCAGAAATTTTTTTTAAATAAAAATTAAGACACTTTTTTTTTTTTTTTTACATTTTGGAGAAATTTCAAGTTTGAAACTTTTTTTCACAACCATTTGATACCAACTAAACAAGGGCCGACTAACTAAAAGTGAGGCCCCAGGCCTAAAATAATTTGGAGGCCCTCTGAAGGCTGTTATTTTAAAAATGTGTGTATTTTTTGCTTAGTTGTAATGCTGTGCATAATTCTTTAAGTAATTTGGTCCCTCTTAGGAAGAGGGGGCCCCAGGCCCAGGCCTACTAGGCCTACACAGGCCTACTAGGCCTGTGCGGTAATCAGGCCCTGCCAACACACAATGTTTCCTACCACTGGCATTTTCAAATTTTAAAAAAAAGTTAAAGTCGACCCACCCTAGTAACTACAATTCAGCTTTTCTTTTTACAATACTGCTTCCAGAAAAACTCAACAAATTGCTTTTCCCCCATTTGTTTTTGGGAAATGTCAAGACATGGTTAAAATATTAATAAATTTCTATTTCTAAATTGTATTTAATTAGAGGTATTAAAGTATTCTATAGAATATCGAACAAAAATTTCCAACAAAAGTGTAACATTCTGCTCTTTCCAAATTTGTAAGTATCTACTTGCAATGCTCAGACCACGGTATGTGGTACTACTACCTTGGCTAGTAGAACTTCTGATTTGAGATATAAAGAAAGACCATTTGGTTCCGAAAAAGATCAAGGAGAAAGAAAGCGACAAAAATAAATAAATAAATAAAGCGAAAGTAAATGAAAAAGTGAAATGATAGACCACAGCCGACAAATCGATCAGTGAACTTAGCGCAGCGGAAACTCAACCTACAATTTATGATGCAGCATAAAAAATTCCAGACGAGACGTTTCGAAGATGATGATGAATCTCGGGTCTGAGAACATAGAACCGCTTCAGAGGACAGCCCGACATGTCCGACATTTTGGTTCCAAGGGAGATTTGTATCCGGCTTTGTTTCAAGTACGGTACAATCTTATTTTTATTCTGTTTATATTTTATTTCATTTAATTTTTTACTGTGTGTGTGTATGTCATTGACGCAGCACAGAACTTTTTAAATATAATAATAATAATAGTAGTAAATAAAAATAAATAGATAAACAAATAAAATTGTTTGAAAAACATTAATAAAATAAAAAAAGAGCTAAAAAATAAAAAATGGAAAGATGGTTAAGAAAAATGGGGGGACGGGGATTTGCGCCATTGACCTTGGGGTGATTGGGATGGACACCCCTGATTTTATTATGATCGCAAAAAAAAACGTAACTATTTGAAACGGCTTTTTATATTGGTTAAATGTACAGCTCCTGCATAGATAGTCGAACATCATGGCGTACTTGAACCATAGCATCAACGTCACTCCAGCTGAACTACAATCGAATTCGCTAACAACGAGCCCTGATTTTACGAAAACCCGGATTTAACGAAGAAGTCAGAAAGATTGGTTTGGTGCAATGTTAAATCTCAGGAAATGTAACTCGCTTTTAACGAGCAAACCCCGTTTGAAGTGAGCAATGTTTTTGTGACTCATAAAATTTCTATCGTCTTCCAGCTTCTTGGAAAAGTTCTTTCAACAATCCGAAGTCAACTAAAAGTTATTATAGATAAAACATTGATCAAGAGAACAAGTTATGACTGCTCCTTATCTTGGAAAAAAAAAAAAAAAAAAACGTGAAACGTGGAGTAGCGAAGTGTTTGAACATTATATATTCGTTGAAGCCGGTGTTACCGTTTAAGAGGTTATCTCAAATTATAACACCGGTTTCAACGAATATATAATTTTCAAACACTTCTCTGCTTCGTTATTGCAGCTCTAATTTAAGCAAGTAGTAGAAAAGACAGAAAAAAAGGAAACGACGACGATGTGTGTGGAATCTACGTTGTTTACTACTGCTACATGGTTGAACAAAAGTATTTAGTATAAATTTCAAAGTTGTACTGTATTTGAAAATACATTATTATAGCCGTTGGTTACTACGTCGTGAAGATAACTGAAAAGAAGTTGAGTAATTTCAGAGCCTGATTACTGAATAGGTCAACTATACTTTTAATTCGTCCTGTCACTTTGACTAAATAACTAATTTCTTAAATACAATAATTGCTTATCGAGCTACGTTTTCGCGAAAAACAACTGCATTTTAACGCCTCACTTGTTTTTCACCCGAATGAATGAAGTGTTCCCCATTTCGCTCACTCCTTTCAATAACGTCATTTCTCAAGAAAACATGATTTTTCGGGAGAGCGATTTAAAAAATTAAAAGTAATATACCATGTAGTAAAACTGCATTTGAAGCCACTGATTGAACTTTTTCTTACCCGTAAGGTCTTTTTCAAGAAAATCTGGTGTTTCTTCTCTATTTTATGAAGAAGAAGTGTAAAAGGTGTAAGCTTTTAAAAAAATGTGTTTTATTTATTGCGTTCTTGCACAAACTTCAGAGATACTACTTGAAATATCACAAATTATGTCATTATTGTTTCGAAATGTCCTCTTTACAAGACCGACAATACCGACATAGATGCAATAGTGCGTTCTTGATTGAAAAAATAAAATCGAAAAATGCTCTTTTTTGTGTGCAGTACTGTTTTCGCAATAAATAATACTATCTTTCATTAAACGACACAGATGTTTCATGCCTAATGGATCGAGCACAACCCAAAATGTGACATTCTTGAGAAGAACATTACGAAAATACTTGAAAATGCGACACTTTAGCTCTCCAACAGAGAAATACTAAGTTACAGAAATTAAGTTACAGGTCTATTCCACTCATTCATGGCAGTTCAAAAAAAAAAAAAAAAAAAAGAAAGAAAGAAAAACTTAACTCAAAATCGCCGCTAATTTTCGAGATGTGACGTTTTTAAAAGAAGTGAGCGATTTATGAACTAAAACCGTCAAATATGAAACAAGCAACACAACTGAAGCTTGGCTACCAATTAGGTTGTTTTCGAAATTTTAAAGTTTTTTTTTATGACAGAGTATGCTTAAAAACATAGGATTTAACCATTTTTAAAATAGTTTGAAAAAGTTCAATATTTTTTAACAATTATTTTAATTGGCGCTCAGATTGAAATTCATTTTGTACGCTTCTGCACATGACATCACAAGTGATGAAATACCATTCACTGATGTCATTAGCGCATAGCGAAAATTATCATATCCCGGCAACGCGGTTGATAGCAAAGCGTTAACATTTAGCGCGGCAATGTAGTAGCGCGCCAGAGTACATCACTTGTGACATCATAAAGACCACGCATTGTTTCCAAAATCGGACATTTAAAAAATTAAATAAAAAATAACTGTTAGGAAAAAAGTTTTTTTTTCTGGCTCCATGTTATTATTATTATTATTACTTATTCTATCAATTTCAGTGACTAAAAGTAGTACTTTTGACTGAAGGAAACAACCTCATTTTCTTCAACTCTGTTTTGTTAGACATACTAGTGGAACAACGAACAACCACGCTATTTCTTTTGGAACCAAAATGTCGAATAAGTCGGCTCTCCTGAGAAAGTGGTCTTAAGAGAACAAAGAACGGGTTTGAAGGAAGAGCATGAATCAGTTTTGGCGGGGAAAGTACCACGTGTTGAAGCCGCGAAAGTCGCTTCACTGCGGTTTTTTGAATCAATATTTCATGCTTTTTTGCTTTTGTACGAATTTGATTTGAGGAACATAGAATATTTCATTGGAACTTGAAATGTATAGTCTTGTGATGCTATTTATAAATTTTTACAAATGCTGACTTCGGCTCAAGAAAGAAACAGCTCTAGTTTTTAAAAACTTTCAGGTATCCCAGAAAGAAAAAGAAAAGTTTAAAAAATTCATTTTTAAAGATTTTGTTTCTGTATATCATATTTTGCTTTAATTTGCATTTACCAAACCTATTTCAATGATATTTTAACAATATGCAATGTTACTTGTGTGTTATTAATTGTCACGTGTCTGAGCTGTTCTGTTCCTGCTCCAAATACGTCAAAAAGAAATTGGAATTTTCAGCAAAATTTTAATAGTATTTAGTTTCAATAAAAAAACAGTGTGAGTCTTGTAATAAATACTACTTTTGTTTCAAAGTAATACAATAAATTAATTGATATTTTATTTCAGTATTAAGGATGACAGACAATATACCGGCAGCCCGGTTATCCCATCCAAAGACTGCAGCTTCGTCCCTGTTATGGACTTATCAGTTTGGAATTGAGGATAATATCCGAATTGGAGGCGGATGTCATGTCATTGAAACTGAGAATGCCAACTGTACTGTACGTACAATAAATGAATATTAGGAAATGCACTTAATCATAAAGTAATGCATTTTATTAAACATACAATTTTATCTCTAACTAGCTATTTTCTTAATTCCCTTCATAAACATGTTGCCACTCATAAAATATAATTTAATTGGCACGTTATGGTTACTATTATGACACCAACAAAGTGGTGGATAAAATAAATTTCTCACCCGCGAGAGTCAGCAAACATAGTGCGGTTCAACTCGTAAATTGGAAGGCAAAACCTGGACATTAAGAAGTAAGTTACCAAACTTAAGCAAGGGCCAAGGCAGATAGGCAGAAGTAAATGCAATATACCGACAGCTTAGTTGTCCCATCCAAAGACTACAGTTTCGTCTTTGTTGTGGACTCAGCAGTCTGGAATGGAGAATAACCAAGCCGAAGGCAGATGTCATCGGAGGCAGTTTTTGAGAATTGTGAATCAGTTTCAGCGATTGCGGATTTCTATGGCATCCCAAACTTCCACTTTCCACTGCCAGATCGAGTCTCCATTAGGCTCGACAACCGTCAAAGTGTAGATTCAACGTTCTATGTCAAGGAAAAAGTTGATGGAATACGATTCTAGACAGATATTTCTACTGAAATCATTCTTCAGTGCAATTTATTGTCACTACTGTATCCTTCCTCACGAGAAAAATGTCACGGAAAGTAACAGAGAACAGTTGGTCATGAAACAAAAATGAAATAGAATGCATTGTGCTGGAAATAATAAAGAAACACGTAATTGTCATATTGTACTGGCTTAAATTACTTCATCCTTTTGTACTGATTTTATAACTATTATTCTTTATTCGATTTTAATCCTAAACTAAGCAAACAGCATTCAAAACTAAAACACTTTGGTCATTAATATCTGAGAAAAAAACTTTCTTTATGCTTTATTAGAATACATTGTTCGTAGAACTTTCATCAAATTTGGCGTGGTAACGCACTTTTCCTGGCACACAATGGACCGGGGAACATCAGAGAAAGTCGTTGAGCTATTATCACATCACAAAAACAGAAGTCATTTACCGAACAAAGCGGTTATCATGCTTTTCTCCTTTCTCTAATGTGAAGTAGGTCGTGCCGGACTTTCTCGCTGATAATCATCCTCCAGACATCGGACATTCAAGATTTCATCACCCACCTTTATGACTTTTCTTTGATGAACTCGCAAGATTCTGCCAGTTCTTTGTCTGGTGGACTGCATTGTTATGCTGGACTGGTTTGAAGTTGAAAGTTGAAGACTGACAACAATCCACGTATTTGGGGCATGCCCTAGGTGTGAATAGGGGTGAAAGTGTTGTGTTTGTTACACACCCACTAGAGCTAGACAGAAAGAGTGCAACTGAGGTTTGATGAAAGTGATTCAAAAATCAGCAAACAAAGCCTGCTGAGGCATGGGAGGATTACTTTCATCATTGCAGTGAAGTGAATCGAGATCTAGGAATTTATGCTCCAATAAATGGTTTATAAAAATGCAAAGAGGCTTCCTCAGAAATAATATAAGTGCTCTGTGTACGTTTTCTCGTGCCTTGTTTGAGCTTTTATTTTAACTTTAGTTGGGGCAAACCTAACCTGGCAGCATTGTTAAGGCTATAAGACATCCTATTCGCAGCATTACGACGCTGCCAGGTTAGATTTGCCCTGACAAAGTTCGCTAGCATTGCCTAGTGTTGCACGGTCAACCTTGAAAATAAAAGTCGTGTCAAGTGACGCATGTTCAACAATCAAATGGGAAAAAATGTGTAAAATTTCACGTGTGCGTGTAGAAAAGGGCAATTTTATGATTAAAAATCAAATTTAGACCTCTTTTATCCATTTTTAAGTTTTAGTTTTTCTATTCCCATGAAGCCATGCGTCTGAGATATGATTTGGAGGGATTTCTCTTGTTAGACCAATAGAGTGGAAAATGCGGCCTAAAAAGGGCCTGAGTTTGTGGAAATGCCAGGTTATCGGGAACGCGTGCAACAGGTTTTTTCTTCTTGCCAGAAAGAGGCTGAGTTTCAGTTTTCTGGATTCGGCCCGTTCATTGAGAACCGAGATCTCGAGACTCTACGTACTACAGTGAAACCTGTGTATAACGATCTGTCTATAGAAATAAACCTGTCTATAACGATATTTTCCTTGGTCCCAAGCAAATTGCCAGCATGAATAATCAAACTGTCTGTAACGATAACCTGTCTATAACAATATTTTTTTAGGTCCCAACGGTATCGTTATAGACAGGTTTTACTATACTTACAATATACCTACAGCCCAGTTATAACACCCAACTGCAGTTTCGTCCCTATTGTAGACTCATCCTTATCAGTCTGTAATGGTCAATAACCGAGTTAGGGGCTGATGTCATCTCATACTGAAGCTGAGAGAGCCAGAAAACTGGTACATAAAGTAAATTTAGGACACAAGCGTCTTAATAGTCCTAAACTGGGGAAAAATTACAAACTGCTGCATAAAATTTATAAATGACTTCCCTTTAGCAACACTATAAATAAAAATGAGTAGCTTTCAATTTCACCCCAATTTGAAGATTCATTTAAATTTCTTCACTGTAAAAAAGAATTTTGTAACCTTACTCCATAAAATCCACTACTCTGGAATAACTTAACTAATATAAATGGTATAAAGTTACACATTGCTTGTGGAAGGTTACACCATGATAATGTGACTGCAGCATAACGTCTCACTCAGTGGCAGATCTAGAACTCGAGCAAAGGAACTGGGCTAACCTCGGTCTAAGTGAAGAGTCACTGTTTTAGAGGGTCTCTTTCGTCGTTTTTGCGGGTACTCTCAATCTCGGAAGGGGAGGGGGGGCATCACTCTTGGAGGACAGACACCCCTGTGTGAACAATATGAAATTTCTCTACAATTACTACCTCTTCCGAAACATTTAGGACTTTAAATACGTTTTTTTACTTGAAATAAACTTATATAGTGTATTAAAGAATATAAATAATTTCGCGAACATTTTTAAAGGGTCTGAAAACACTATATGCACCTCAGTTGGATATAAAGCTAGAAATTACCTCCCCATGGCCAAAAGTAAGACGGAATTGCAAGCAAACACACACCGAAAAGGTCAGTTATAGCACCCAGAGATTGCAGCTGCACTTTAGCTTTATGCTCATGAGTCTAGAGTAGCTAAAACGATGCTCAGGCAAAAACCTCATATAAAGTTGAGTAAATTATCACACTGGTCGATAAAAATACATTCGCATAGCGGAAAGAAGTGTGCAAACATAGTATGGCTCCCTATCGAAAAAGTGAAGATAAAAGCTGAAGTATAAACATTATACCCCAACTATTGCTAGAGAAAGGTAGTAAAAAGAAACGGATGCGTGAAGGGGGTCAGGACCCTCCCGTAGAATTTGAAAAATTGATGTCAAAAACGCTATTTTCGTATCTTTTGATGGTAAAGTTAGGTGAGATGGGGTTGAGGCTCCTTCCCAAATATTTTTCCTTACTTTAGTCAATTTAAAGGTTTTTTTTTAGTGATATTAGGGGATTGAATGCTCTTTCCAGAAATTTGCACAAATAAAAGGTTAAAAACGCAATTTTATGCTATCTGTGATAACGTTGAGGTGACGGGGAAGGTCCAGGGGCTCTTTCTGAAAGTTTTTCACTCGAGTACTCGGGAAAACATGATTATAGGCTATCTTTGGGGACGTTAGGAGAGGAATTCTTTGGTATTTTGTTTTGAAAATGTTTCAAAATTAAAGTCTTTAAGAAAGAGTTTTACGCAATTTCTGGTGAATTTCCGTTACTAGGCGGCTCTCCTCCGGAAGGTTCTCGACATTTAGAACTGAAATTTAGGCTATAACTGGTGACATTTAGGAAATGAAGAGGGTTCGGAGGCCTTCTTTGAAAAAATTTCCTCAGTGAAGTCTGAAAGACGCAATTTTAGTCGATGTTTGGTTAAGTTTAGGAAATGGGAAGTTTTGTAGGCTCTCTATGAAAATATTATATCAACTTAAGTCTTTTCAAAAGGCTGTCCTTGGTGGCCTTGCGTTTGGGAAAAGGAAAAAGTTCACAGGCTGTCTCTGGAAGTATTTTTATCCTAAAGTTCGAAAAAAATTCAACTGTACGCCTTCTTCGTTAACGTTAGGGGGATCTCCTAACGTCACAAAAGTGATGTCGGGTCTTTATTCCAGAATTTTTCAAAATTTAGGTCCTAAAGATGTGACTTAAGGTTTAGGTTTGGGAAAGATAGAGGAAAGAGGACCCCCTGCCTCCTCTTGATTCTATCGGCCTCCTTCCCTCCCGAAATCTGTTTCAAGAAGTCATTTTTAGGTGCTATGTGAAGAAGAGAGGTTCGGGGATTCTCCCAAGGAATTTTCTGAAACGAAATTTAAAGCTATCTGTGCTGATACTAGGAGGGAGGTGCTCGGGAGGTCCGTCTGAAAATTTATCAAAGATGAAGTTTCAAAAGCGCAATTTTTGGCTGCGTTTAAAGGCGTTAAGCATATAGAGAAGAATTTAGGTATCTTCTTCGGCTAAATTTGGAAATTGAAGTTTCGAAGACACAATTTATTCTATCTTTTATGGTAATATTAGGAAAAGAGCGAGTGTTCGGAGATTTTCTCCAGAACTTTTTCTAAATCGAAGTCTTTAAAACGCATTTCAGGTTCTCTTGGACGAAGCTAGAAGACGCGTTGGGGTTCGGGGGCTATCTTCTGAAATTTTTTGATATTGAAGTTCTGAAAACACAATATTAATTTATATTTCAATGGAATTGGTTGTCTCCAAAGGAAATGTTTCAAGCTTGAAAAGGATTTTTTTTTAGTCACGTTAAGGGAACGGAGAGTGTTAAAGACTTTCCCTACAAAATTTCAACATTGAAGCTAGAAAAGCAATACTAAGCTTATTTTTTATAGTATTGTTAGGAGAAGGCGATTCGGGAGCTCTTCTCCGTCCTAAAAACATATTTTAAAGCTCACTTAGGCGACGATAAATATAGATAGGAGAAGTGTCAAACCAGAAGTAGTTTGAAATTGAAACGCCAATATAAAATTTCATTCTATGTTTGCCCAAAAGAGGGGTGAAGATTATGTAAATTGGAAAAAAAAGCTAGAAGATTTTCTCCAGAAATATTCAAAAATAGTGTGCCGGAAATGCAATTTTAAATGATCTTTGATGACATTAAGGTGAAGCGGGAGCTCACCCAGCAAAATTTTCCGAAATTAGAGACATAAAATTTTTTTAGGCTCTCTTTGTAAAAGTATTGCAGTATTTAAAATCTCCAAAAAATCGGTTTTATCCAGTGCAAGTTCTGACTTCATGGGGGGGGGGGGCTATATCCCAGTTAGCCTGAGAAAGAAGTAAAATATATGACTGTGATAATTTGAATCTAATAACTTCAGATTAAAAAACCTTGATAGCATCAGGACGAAGCTATTTCCTCTAACCCTGTCCATGCTATTGCAAATCATATCGTAATCTGTTGTAAGTTTTGACCGAATTGGAGAAGGAGCTACGGTTCCTTCAGCCCCCCCCCCAACCCACCATTAATACACCACAGTGTATATGCTATATAATGAATATTTAAATTTGCAAAAGTATTGAAATATTTGTAATCTTTGAAATTTTTGTTTTGTTTAGAATTATTTTTAACCTCATAGCGAGAAGGCAAGGGGGGGGGGGCTATAGCCCCCATAACCTGGGAACTAAGTTAAATATATATATAGCTGGTTTAAGTTGAACGTAATAACTTTCAGATTGAAATAAAACGATTGCAGAACGAAACTATTTCCTCCAAGCCTTTCCATTCCATTGCAGATCACAATTTAATCTATTTAAGTTTTGATCAAATGGGAGAATGGGAGGGGCTACAGTCTTCCAGCTCCTCCCCCTTCTATTAATATGCCAATATACATATAATGAACAAAAGTTTATTATATCGGACAATATATTTAAATGTCATGTTATTTAAATTCCCAAATGTAAAGCAGTATTAAAAATCTCTGAAATTTCGATTTTATATAGTGTAAGTTCGGACCTCAAGGGGGGGGGGTGGCTATAGCCCCCTTAGCCCCTCCCTTGGATTCACCACTGGTCTCACTCATTTCTGCTTGAATGGTTACACAATACAAAACATTAAGCTTTCATCTGACTTTCTTGAACGATTTATCAAGTTCATGCTTTTTAACAACCAAATATACACCAACAATTTTAATATACAATACTTATTTATTTTAATATAACAACAAGACATTTTTATTGCACTAAGAGAGGAAATAACCTGAGTCAGGTCCAAACCACTGGTCCCAACTTAGAACGCGAGTCTCACATATCTGCTCTGCGCCGATTCTGATCTTTACGCATGCGCTTTGAATTCTGCTGAAACTAAAGCGTAAGGTTCCTCCAACAATTTTAGTTTTGAAAACAATGATGCTACACACTTCAGAATTCATGTGACGTTACACCTATTAACACTGGTAACCTTACACATTTTCTTACATTGTTATTTATATTAAAAAAATATTTATTTAATATTTAAGCCTTTTTTTTTCTCTCTCTATCTCTCTCTATCTCTCTTTTTTTTTTAATTACGGGAAAGAATAAAAAAGGGATTATTCTATTGATTAAAAAAAACTAATCTCCAAGAGATAACTTAAGAGGAAAAACCCAATAAAATCCCAATGAATGAGACATCTTAATAATCTTAATGACTTCTTGAAAAGTTATAATGAGCGAAAACTAAATTATAAAAAGCTAAAAAAATTATTTTAATATGACAGAGAAATATATTTTAATTACTTAAATGAAAATTCTCAGAACTAAAGGGGAAAAAAAATCTTTACGACTTGCTTTAATTCGAAAAAGAAACCATAAATATTTTATTTCTAATCAATTTATTTTTTCAAAAATTTTGTTTAAATTAAAAACCACTTAAGATTTATGACGAAATACTGTAAAGTTATTACGAAAACGTATGCCGAAATTTCTTCCTTTCTTATCTGATACAGTAAGAATATATAGTTAATTTTTTTTCTCATGCTATTGAGGAGGTATAATCATTAGTGACGTTCCATATATCCGAATCCGCGGATGTCCAAGGGAAAATAAGGATCTGTATCCGTATCCGTTACATTTTTGTCGAATCTTAAACGGATCTTTTATACTCCAAAAATTCTTAAATATTTCAATAAAAGACTCTTAAATTCCATTTAAATTAGGTTTTATTCCCTATTTAAATTATAAGTTATCATTTCTGAAGCCAATTTGTACCCCCCCCCCCCCTCCTTCGCAAAAAGGAAGGGGTAATAAGTTTTAAAAATGTGTATCTGTGTGTTTATTTATGGCATCGTAGCTCCTAAACAGATGAACCGATTTTGATAGTTTTTTTTCGTTAAAAAGGTGACTTGATTGAAAGTGTTCTTAGCTTGGCCTCGTTTTTGCAGAACTTTAATTACCGGAGATATTAATTAATAAACCGACTTAACGTTTTTCAGAATTAAGGTAGTAAAAACTACCCGTACGTTAAAAATATTGACCCTAATTGAAAGAACGAAGTTTTCTGTGTTTGATATTTGTTTCAAACTTCCAAGTTATATGCAATAGGAGCTACTATAATCTTGTTAAATAAATTTTAAATGCTATTCTAAGCCTTTATACGCGTGAATATAGTCGGAAGATAAGGAGAAAAAGCTCAGTGATTTAAAATTTATATCTGATGTCAGTTTATATTTGTTAACAATGTGTGTCAATGTCAATCATCCTTTCGGGACAATCCCTTCGGGATGTGTTTTTTTTTTAAATTTAATATTGTTTTTTGTTATGGGTTTGGTATTTGCTATTCTTTCCTTTGGTTTTTCTCGGCATCCTTCAAAAAAAGTGAGACTAAATTCTTCATTTACTGTTAGTAAAGGTGTTCCTGGCTCTGTTATTTCGTCGGTCAGGGTAAGTTGGGTGGAATGGGTCAGCGCTGCATTTATGCTGAAATAAAATGCGAAAAATTATTTCCAGCCTGTCCAGAAGCAGCTTTACACTCTTGCTCCTGTATCCTATATCTACCAAGCTATCTAGAAATAATTTTTCACATTTTATCTAAGCATTAATAAAGCGCTGACCCATTCCTTCCAACTCCCCCTCAATTTTAACAGAGATTTCTTTAAGGAGGGAATCATCGTATTGATTATATTTTCACCGTAGATGACATTGTTTAAAGAAACAGTGTCATTACCCTAACGGGAATACCTCTCGTAGCAAATTTTACACTTGGGTAGTTAATTTGGGGGGGGGGGGGATTTTGAAATCCGGATCCGCATCCGCTGATCCACTTTTTTAACGATCCGGCACATCACGAATAATCATTGCGCATCACCATGACTTCCATCCTATTAGTGGTTCAATATAAGATTCTTTTGTTCCTTGCTAAAAGTTATGGACATTTTTTCGTCTCCTATTAGAAATTACGTGTGATGTTTTGACTAAAAACTTGAAATAAATAATAATTATAAACAAGAATAAAAAATAAATAAACAATTAATTAAATAAATAAAATTAAATTAAAAAATCCTAGCACGAAAAAAGAAAGAGCGGGGGACATAGGGAGAATTGCTTTGAGATGTACCCCCGGGGTGCGGTTGAATTTTGCTATAAATTCCAAGGTTGCAGATGCTATGGGGTCTCCTGAACACAGCGCTTATAGTAAGAGAACGACAGAAAATTTCCTATTTTCTGCTTTATTTACGGTATAATTTTCTACGAATAATTTAATTTTCTCTGCAAATCATTTAAGTAATTATAACATAGTTAAAAATTCGAGTTCTTGGGCTTTCGCTCCTCTTTCTTAGAAATATTCCACTAACAAGAAGTGAGAGAACTCAGTATCTGAACACACAACATCAATTTATGCTATAGCCTTTCTGAAAGCAAATGCGTTTCCATGAAAAGCTATTTTCTTTCGTTGCCTAGCAACAAATATAGATTTGCAAGATACACTGAAGGAAGATGCCAATTCAATTACAAGACTGCTCGCATTATAATTTGAATGCAATTTTTACGACTTGGCGATAATTTAATTCGTAGTAAATGAAAATTATTTTGTAGAAACTATTTTATGGTATCAAATTCATGATGTTGTAAAGTGGTAAAAGTATTGCGATTCACAGTTATATAAAATTATTTAAAATTCTTTCAGTTGGAAATAAAAATATTATTACGGTTGCTGAAATAGTCATGAAAAATGTATTAACCTTAATGATCTTTAAAATAAATGCATTTTTTTTTTTCATTTAGTTTGTATTTTATGAAATTATCATTTCTTTTAAGCAAAAAAATTGCTGTCAATGAAACAAGTACAGGTGTTTCATCTCAAAATTAAGATGTCTTTAAAAGTTCTGCAGAATATAACTAACCATGGCCCCACTCAATTAATGCCAATTAATGCCAATAACATATTATTCGCGAAAGATCTTTATTAAAATTACTAGAGGCCAGTCCCGACCTAGTTCGGGTTTAAAAAAAAAAACTATTTATCTTAAATAAATATTATAAAGGCACTTTTTAATTTGAAAATTAATAGTAAACAACATCATTTTGTTTGTTTTTATGTGATTTGAAACAAATTGAATCTACCTCATTTCCTGACCAAGAGAGACCAGCATAAAATTCCCACTGAACAATACAATCTTCCCATATGTAAAGTTGCACTATGTATCGTATAGCTGTGCGTTTGATGACGGCGAAATGTTTATTGGATACTAGCCGCCAGCGGCGACCAGCTGGTTCGCCTTCTTACACCATTCGCCTTTCTGTGCAAGCAGCCACCTACGGAGGCTGTTTGGCTAACTTGTCATTTACCTTTTTATTTAGCATTTGCCGCCTTCGGCGGCTGTTTAAATAAATTTGGCAGTAGTATTAATCAATCCATCTCTATCCTTTTTGTGCCATTCACATTTTTATGCCAAGATTGCCGCCTTCGGCGGCTATCTACCTCTACGATCTAACTCTAAATTTTCTTATCCTTCTCTATTTATTTTAACATCCCCGCTTATTTCATATTAAAAACAAAGATCACTCAAAAAACCGCTTTTTTTATTTAAGTACCTAGAGCAAAAAAAGTTATCTCCGAAATTCCCCGTAGTATGCAAAAAGTAGCGTTTGACAAAGAAAAAAAAATCTCGCTGTTTTTATAAAATTGAATGCGCACAACAGGTATACAGCAAAACATTCAGCTTAGGGGGGGGGGGGGAATGGAAAAAGAAATAAATGCAATCCCTAAGTAAAACCAAAAAAAAAAGGAAAAGAAAAAAAAAAAAAGCTAGCGCTGCCGGAAAAAACACGTGGTCATCACGTCATAAAATGTAGAAGTAAGCTATATAATAATAATAATAAAAAAAATTAACATTGTTTGCGATTAAGATTTCGTCGTAAGTATCGAATCGAAATCCGAGTAGTGACGTCAGAGGCATAAGGAATGAAGAACGCTTTTTCGACCGATGCGTGTAAAGACATAATGTGTTCAGCATTAAAAAAATTGTAAAAAAAAAACTATTGCTTATTTTTAAGAACTTTTTTCTTTTGAAGAGGGCGAAATCTTTTTACTATTACCAACTTAATTTTTAGAAATGAGGCTTCGACACTTCTCGCAAGATGATATTAGAAAAAAATAAAACCCAGGAAAAAATGCAAATTAAAGGTTTTTTTAAAAAATTCGTAAAAAATACAAAAATTGCTCTATCTTCAAAATTTTTTGTTCATCATATTTAAAATTAAATTTCCGACACTATAGTACCAAAAATATTTGTCTGGCGCGATTGGTTCGGGGTCTGTGAGGTTAAAAGTACTAAGAAGTGCTAAAAATCACATAAAATATTAAATAACTTTTTTTTCTAATTAAAATATCAAAAATCGAAGCCCGAGGTTGCACAACTTCAGCAAAAACTACACCTGTATACCAAATTTCATCTTTCTAGGCCTCACTGTTTTCCCGGGATGCGCGCCACACACACACACACACACACGCACAAACATCTTATTTTATTATATGTATAGCTTTCTATCATTTAAATTGGAAAAGAAAAAAAACAGGGACCATGGGGCTGGGGTGTTGTACGAACAATACTCGAAATCATATTATTCCGTAGTGAATTTAATTGGAGTTGAATTCCATTAAATAGATCAGAAAAATTGAAGTTGCGCAATAAAATTATTGGCATTTCGTCTTTAATTTTAAAACCATGAAGTCCTGAGGAGTACCCTATTGAAGAAAGTCGCCCAAATGCCCCGTTTTTTCTTGTTAAGCACACAGAGTCTTTCTGGAAAAGTCCTGGCAGTTACGTAAAAAAAACATCTCAAAAGCCTGTTGATTGATTTTTGGATACTGTTGTAGTTATTAATGTTTGCCAGTTCCACCGGGTATGCCGATCAACATTAATTTATTGCTCCTGGTTTTTATCTACCAATATTGTTTTAATAGAGCTTTTTTCATGGATTCTCTGCGGCGGTGGCAAACAAAAGTACCCTTTGAGTGTCCGCTTCATTCACAGATTTTGCCTTTAATTTTTATATCGCTTGACATTGAACGACAATCATAGTGTTTCTGCTGACGCCCTTCTTGCAATATGTCGTCACAGAGATATTTTTAAATGTTTGTCATAAAGCAATATGGTCTAAAAGTTGACATAAAAATTAAAAATTGTTGTAAACAGTTCTCCGAGTTTAGGAGCGGAGTCAGAAAGTTGCATGTACCAACTAAGGTTAGTTCAAAGGTTTGTCGTCGGTCTATAAGACCGAGTTCTTTAAATGCTGCTTGATATGTTGACAGGATCTTTAACTGTTCAGCGACTTTGGAAATATGTAGGACCACGAACATGTTCCAAATGAATAATTATGTGTGAAAATTCGAATTAGCTTTTAGGATGAATAGTGTATATTCTGTTAAGAGGTGAGTCTGTCTCAGTCCCGGGATGTCCTTCAACCTCTTGTACTCGTTTTCTTTGAGAAATTTGTTTTTCCATCTGCTTCCATTTGTTTTTATTATTTTTTTTGGCAATTTCTTTTTGATAAGATGTTTGTGAGCTACTTTAGTTTATTAAATCGTTTTTAAATGCGTAATTGCGGTCATCATAAAAAATAGTTCTGGAAATAATTTTTATTTTTTCCTCTTCTTTCAAATTCTTTCCTATCCAATATTTTTCTTCTTTGTTGTTTCAACTCTTAACTTTGAAAGTACGGTAATCGTGTGCAATAAATCTTTCAGTTGAGAATTTTCTGAATAAAATGTACTTAATTGAAATCATATGTGGATGTTTCTCATTTCGATTTTAGTATGAATCAAAAACCTTAAAGCATAGTCCGAAATGCTTGCAAAATTACACATTTTAGAAACATGAATTATTGTCATCTGCACAACTTGGATTTAAAAACTATTTTGTCCGAAGCGAATCTCAGTTATATTTCATTTAATTAAATTTGAAGCGTAAACATCCTTTGACTCTAAATGGTTTTCATTGTCCTAGGCTAATATAATGTTATATACCTTATCGTCTGCAGCCTCAAATATATGTGAGGCTTTTCGCAGTTCTATGCTGGCATCGTGGTATTTTACTCTTTCCCGTATTCCACATACCGTAACATTTGGTTCGAAGAGATCCTTCACCCGTTTTGTTTTTGCAGATGCGAGTCGATCGGGATTTCTTTTTGCGTGTATAAGAACAAAACAATACGAAACAGAAACTGGTAGCGGAGTCAAATTATTGATTTAAAAAAAAAATATGAATACCTATATGAATAAATTATAGCCTATGTCACTCAGTAAGAATGCACCTTACATATAGTGAAAGAATTTCTCAAATAGTTGCAGTGATTCCAGAGATTACCTCGAACATATAAACATACACAAACCCGCTCTCTCTCTCTTCATAATATTAGTATAGATTTCTGTGATGCTAACTTGGAGGAATCATTGGCTCATCGGCCTTAAAAGAACATCGAAAAGCTAATGAAATTATCCGATGTCTTCAAGAAAAAAAGGACCTTTGCTGTTTTACTTTTTAATACAAAGTAAAGGGAGTTATTGTTTTCATATAAAATTTTTTACTCAAATTTCAGAAAGAATTTCGATTTTAGTCACCCCTGAAAGAATTTTTATTACTGCATTCAGGTACAAACAAGTTAACCAATGGGGTGTTATTTATTTATTTGTTTATTTATTTATTTTATTTTATTTTATTTTTTTGCGGCTGGATGCACGTATGTATCTCTCAGAAGTCATAACTCAAAAATGGTAAGCTGTAGAAGGTTAAAATTTCGTATGTGGGGTCTGCGCACGTTCCAGTTATACACTTCCCTTTTTGTTTTCAATCAGGTGTTCTAAAAAGCCTATTTACTCATTTTTTTGTGACTATTAATTACTTATTTCAATGCAAAACTAATATAGCGTCTTAGACTGACGATCATTTGGTCATATATTACCGAATTGGAGACCAACTTGGAAACAAATATGAGATGACAAAAATGGTTTTTGTGACATTTTGTTAGATTCCTGTTGAACGGAGGGTAATTTTTAATTTTTCGATATTTGTAATATGAATCACAGCAATGCGGTCTTTTCTGTATCACTTCGGCGGTGTTACAAGTTTGGGGCCCTCCTTCTCTATCACAGAACTTGTAAAACATTTATCATAAGCATTTTTGAAACTCCTACGGGGCTCCTATGGTTTTCTCGTCAACGTTATGGTAATTTGCTCGTTCACGTTATGATAAATTTGTTCTGTAAAATGTTCTTAAAATTGGAATAGAAAAAGAAAATCGAATATTCGAAAAATTGCTTCGAGGTGCTCACTCCTATGCTAGGATTCTGTGCCAAATTTTCATAAAAATCGGCCGAACGGACTAGGCGCTAGGCGCGTCACAGACATCCAAACATTAAGCTTTCTTATTAGTAAAGAAGACTAACCAAGCAAGAAATCAAAATAAAACTTTTAACCTAGAAAAAATGTTGAAAAAATCTTTATTTATTTATTTTTTGAGTTCGTAATACATTAAGCTAAAACCAACGTTTTACCGAACTAAGTTTTTTCTTTAATTACAAAATGACTTTTCTTTCCCCTAAAAATTTTTTCTCCCGTTAATTTATTTATCAATTGTTTTAGTTGTCCCTCTCCCAAAGTCTTCGGTTATGACAGTTGTGAATTTTTCATTATCCAAGGACCGCACCAAACAGGGGTGGGTACAGAAACAATGTTCGGAGACGACCCCGGGAGATTGAAAAGCGCGCTCCCCTCCCCCATGCCAAACAATTTTTCATATCAAAATTTTCATGACTTGACTTTTAAGTGTTTTTCAGGATCCCTTGAAGTCAATTTTATATATTTTTTAAATACATAAATATTATGCAATAATATACTTTGAATGTAGACGTAAAATATATTCAACACTTCTAGTCAATTAAATACTAATCCCTATATAATTTCACCGAGATGCTATAAAATTAGCTGTTTCAATTAGGAACATTGTCATTATGATTATAATACGAAGGCAAGATTATTAAATAAACCTTTACCTCATTTCACTTTTTATAAATTAATTTATATTTTGATTGTAAAATATGCAATTAAAAAAATCATGGCATTATTACATGTGAGTAAAATGCTAATGAAGAATTCTGAAACTATTTTTTGCTAATTTCGATGTAGTTGCTGATTTATCTTTAAAGCCATGACTCAACAGAGGCAACATTTTGATTCTACACGCAGTTTCCTTTGATATTATGGCTTTGCCAAGAAACTACCGTGTAATTTCTTTCATTTTGCATTTTTATAATATGAAAAAATAAATCTATTATATTTTTTTCGCAAAAAGCTTCCTGAGTCGAAATGACTCTTATACACACGTCTGCACATTTAAATAAAAAATAAAAATTTTAATTATTGATTCCGTCAAAGAAGAATTAATGGAATAATTGCGATATTACGATTACGTTCCCTTGAATTCGAAACCAGTGAGTTTAACGTATTTTGCCGCTCTGGCTTCTGACTCCAGTATTACTTATTTAGCAAACAAAAATGCTTTTATTCAAACTTGTTTTGTGTTTACATTTTTGAAGTAACTGTAAAAACAATATTCTTTATGTTTTAGGAGAAATCAATTAAAAAGTAAAAAATTAAATAGTAAAAGTAATTAATAATTTTTTGAGAGACCCAAGCCTCTTGCCCCCCCCCCCTAAAATTCGCCGCTGTATTTTGTAGGTGAAAAAAAAAATTATGAAAATATTTTCCACCCGGAGCAAGGACAAACTTAATTTGTATCATTTATAATTTACTTTGATATTTTAGTTTAATTTTGCCCATTAGTAGAGATGTGAAGCAGCACTATTCTACTTAGTAAATTTAAAACGTAAGAACAGTCAATATTGTTTCAATTAAAAAAGATAAGGTTTCATTGCTTCAAACGATACTCCCCAGGTACCACTTCGTTTCATACACGTTTTAAAAGGGTTGTCAACGTTGCGACAATTATTTAAAAATGTTTCTGAAACGTTCAACTATTGCGCGTCTTACCTACAACGCTTTATTTCAAAAGTTTTTAAATGCGTATATATATATATATATATATATATATATATATATATATATATATATATATATACTTGAAGATACAACACTGTAAAAAAGGCGTTTACTAATCTAAACAAAAAGCTTTCGCATTGTCAGATATATATATATATATATATATATATATATATATATATATATATATATATATATATATATATCTTCAAGTTAGCAGTTTTTGTTTTGTTATAAAATATAATGGAATTTATAATTCACACAGAACAATAGCTGCACTTTTTGCATTACTTTTTTCCACTAATTAAGAATTAATTACTGAAAACAAAACGCTAACTAAAAAACGCTCACTAACTAAATTAAACCTTCAAGCGAAGTAGCCTAAAAGCTCGCAAAATATATCTTATAGCTTCGTAAGCAACATGTAATTACATAATTATACAAAATGAGAAATGTCTTCCACTTTATCTTTATTTTCTTAGATAATTAGAAGAGTTTGTGCAATCATTTAGCGTAAGTTTATTATTCTTTAACTGTACAAGGATGAATAGAACGTAAATGTTAGTTGCAAAAAAGAGAACTGGCAAAATTTGATTCACGTTAGTGAAAAATAATTTTTTTTTTAAATAAAACTATTTATCTAACAGTATTACAAAGTCTTGATGATGGTGTTGCAGCAGTAAACGAAATCGTTGAAACTTTAAAACTAGAACCATACTAAAGCCTATGGCCTACCAAGGCCTACTGTGTCCATCTCGGTTTTCGTGACCGAGGGCGCTGGGGTGTAAGGCAATTGTTCCGGTTATGTGGTCAGCCGAACGCGGAATTCCCAAGTTTATTTCCCAAGCACGGTTAGTACTCCTTTCATAGACCCACTGAAGAGATGACAGGTTGAATCGATCGTGCCCAACCCGGGAATTGCCCTGGGTCTGCGGCGTGGAAGTGCGAAGCACTACCACTGAGCCATTGGGCTTTTTAATGAAACGTTGACGTCATAAAGTTTACGTTGGAAATTTATGACGTGAAAAAATGGACTAAGTTACATAATTTATGGTTTAAGTTTCAAGCAAAGGCGAAAAATTGCCTCGGTTCTCTATCTATTCTATTTATATCCACGTATCTATTGCCACGGTTTGCAATTGATTGAAATAAGATCGGAGTTGCACTCTGATATATACAAGGGTTACTCAATAGGGTGGTCCGAAAAAAGGAAATTTTCGAGAAGCAACTTCTAATACCAAAAAAAGTTGTTTATTTTCATCCTAAATTTAGGAAAAATAATTTTAAAAATTAATATGTATGCCTTCAGATCGTGAATTTGCAGCAAAATTTGAGAAAAAGGTAAAATATGGTCAATTTTCAAATATTTTTACAAACTTTCAAATGTTCAAATTTTTTGTTCCCATACCCTTTACATGCTTTTTTTAATACACTTTTCATATATCTTTGAAATAATTTGCATGTCTTTGCAGTTTTCAGTTCACACAGAAGCCGCAAAGTTACGTAAAATTCACCAAAAATCGACGCTTTTAGCTTATTTTGCACATTGCGGTATTTCTTTTTTTATATCCCAGTTATATATATTTTTACAATGAATGTCCACTGTACAGCTCTTGGCTGGAAATGCAATTATATTTTATTGCATTATCAACCCTGGACCCAACACAAGTAGGGGATTGCATTTTGTGCTCCACCCCACAATTTCCAAGAAGACTAGTTATTTACAGAAATTATACATTTGTAAAAAAAAAAATTACTTTCACAATAACTACCCTATTTTATACAATTTTCTACGTTTAGAACAAGGTTTAAAGTTGAACGAGTGAGTGACTCAATTTTTGCACTGATGATCGCGAGAACAAAGTTTTTCACATTAATCCATATCTTGTCTTATCCCGAAGTACCCAACCTACCGGCACGCCAATTAGTTCAATAACACTTCTAACAGCCGGAGTGTAAAATAGTAACATTAAGTGAATTATGGGTAAAGCTTCAACAGTTTTGTACCATTATTTATTACTAACTTAGATACAGCTCGGTCAGAAGAAATCAAAGTTTTAAAAACTGCCTTAAAAAGCGAGCAAAACTGTATTTGGTGTATACATATGTCAATATATTGTAGTAAGAAAATGTGATATTGATCTCGATCTCCCAAAACCAAGATCTTTCAGTCATTAGCATTTGTTAACGCGTACTAACCGAGCACTGTATATTTTTCAACCTAAAGTACTAATGGAATGAAGACACTCGTAAATTATATCTTAAAAAGTTATGCTTCTATGGTTCGATAAAATTAAATTTCAAAGAAAAGAACAAACTTCCGTGAAACGTCGGACCTGTATACTTGTTTAAAGTTACAAAATCTACAAGTCAGGCGTCTTCTGATCTTCTAAACTTTGTGGATCCGGTGATTCAAAGAAATGCTTACTTTCCCAGTTTCCAGAAATTGCTATTGGTCACGGTAGTGGACTAGAGGCGAAGTATAAAGGAATTGGATTATAGTAGGGTATAAATCGTAAAAGATTACCCATCAAGAATCATTTCCATAGCTCTAAGAGAATATCTTCAACAAATATTGAGATTTGAAGATTCGCACTATAACAGTTAATTGATCAATGTGCTTACTTTCTTCCAATTCAGTGATGATGTGAAAAACAAGGATATATTTTCATATCTAGAAACTAAACATTTGCTTAAGTATGTGTTCTTATAATGTTGGGTTGTTTCCTTCAGTCAAAAGTAGTACTTCTAGTCACTAAAATTGATAGAATAAGCAAAAAAAAAAATAAATAAAAATAAAATAAAAAAACATGAACCCAGAAAATTCTTTCATTTTCCCAACAGTTATATTTTTGGCGCATTTTGTACTACGTTTCCATTTTATGATAATCATGAAGCGAATTAAAATTTCGCTCTACGCTTGCTATCAACCATACTAGAACCGCTATATAGACAGGCCGACGCATCAGCTTAAGTTTAGCCATTTTGGATCGGATTTTTCATTGTTGCACTGCTTGGGTTACCACAGCAAAGTTTCGGATTTCGCCAAATTTGCAGAAAATAAAATTTTATTTTATAAACAATTCACGTGCGGCTAATAATTGCTTACAGTGAACAATCACCAAAGCGATAACTCGTCAGAAAAGACAACCACTCAAACACGCGCTCCGATCCAAAAAGGCTGATCTTAAGCTGATGCGTCGGCTCGTATATATAGGGGCCTTAAACCATACCGTAGCCAATACACGTGAGTAAAGATGCGAATTAAATATTTTGGACCGTGAATGGCAACACAGAACGGCATTTCATCATTTGTGATGTCATCGGCAAGAAATGTAAACAATGAAAGCGCAACGATTTAAGTAATTTTTTTAAATATTAAACTTAAACAAATTATTTAAAAAAAGGTTAGATCCTATGTTTTTAAGCATGCTCTTTCAGGAAAAAATACTTTTAAAATTCTGGAAATGACCCCATTCCTATATCACATTCGGCAGGTGAACGAATTGTAGAACTGGCTAGTGAATCTGTAGAAATTCATTTGAAGTATTAGACGCTAGATGGATGCATCTAAAAAAATTTATGCTCGCAAAGACCAATGCCAAAACTGAGTCGTAAGTTCAAGCTCAAACCTTGGTCAAAACGTGGAAACTTGATCAAAATAATGCAGTTTTTGTGAATGTAAGTTACTGTACAAATATATAAATCCTGTAAATAACTAGTTTTCTTGAGAATAGCAGGGTGGAACACAAAGTCTGGTGCAACCACCTATTTGTGGTGGTTTCTGGGTTGTTAATGCAATAAAATATAATTCATTTTCAGTCAAGAGCTGTACAGTGCACATTTAATGTAAATATATATATATCTGGGATCTAAAAGAAGAAATACTGCAATGTGCAAAATAAGCTAAAAACGTCGATTTTTGGTGATTTTCACGTAACTTTGCGGCTTCTGCGCGAACTAAAAACTGCGAAGAAATGTAAATATTTCCAAAGATATATGAAAAGTGTATTGAAAGAAAGCATGTAAAAGGTATTGGAGCAAAAATTTTGAACGTTTGGGTTTAAAAAAAAATATTTGAAAATTACCTATTTTTTGGCTTTTGTTCAAACTTTGCTGCCAATGCGCGATCTGAAGACATACATATTAACTGTTATTATTTTTTTCATGTTTAGGATGGCAATACATAACTTTTTTTTTTTTTTTGCTATTAGAAGTTGCATCTCGAAAATATATTTTTTTCGGCCTACACAAGTCCAAGTCTACATATGCTGGAATACTAGACAATAAGAGCATTCCAACATCCTGGGATACTGCTTGAAAACATATTTATTGTTTTAGGAATATCATGGTACAATGTCCCATTCGTACAAAACATACACTTTTCACACCAGAGTTCCCCGTATCTTCCACTGTTTCTGGTTTAACCAGTTGGATGGGACCCTGATTTTTTTTATCCAGACCAGGAGCCGAGTTGGTCCAGCACCCCCAGAGGTATTTGGAGGACTTTGTGACCACACGAGCATATTTAACGTCCCTCAGTCACCTTTAATGTATAAAATATACAACGGAACCTCTCAAGAAGGGATACTAAGGGAACTGAACATCTTGTTCCTTAAACAGCGGTGTCCCTTCTTCAGAGGTTAAAAAAAAAAACGATCCACGATGTGTATTTAATTCAGAACCATTATTAATAAATTTAAACTAATTACGGTTTAGATTAAGTATTGGAAATGATTCATGCAGAATTCAGAAATATTGAACATGGGGAAAAAATTAAAAAAAATTAAAATTTAATAAAAGAATGTGTAGTATCAAACATTTATAACTGAGTTTCATTTATTAAAATTTTGAATTAATGTATTACATGGATTTGTGTGATGTCATGTAGTTTACAATGCAATACAAAGCAAAAAACAGTGTGATCACATTTCAAGATTTCTGTACAAATCTTGTCATGTGCGGCGCCGCACTATCAGTGGGCTGAACCATACGAGGAAATTGATGAGAGGGAAAAGCATAGGTCTCACCGAGAATTTGAGAATACATATTTGTTCGTCTGCATGTCAATGTCAAGACAAACTTTTACCAGTTAATTTTTGGACAAAGAGTGAACCATGAATTCCAACAAATTCAGTATTTCAAATGCATTGCGAAATTATTTTTTGTAATTTTTATCTCTGACTGACCCTAGAGTGTCTTTTATTCAGACGTCTTCCTTAAAGAAGGTATTACTGTACTTCATAAAAGGAAATACGAATGACAAAACCGAGATAATTGTTTTTTTTATCCAACTGGCCAAAAATCTTCGAAGAGTGAAAATTTATTCATACTAACGGCTTTTAAAATATCAATTAAAATTAAGTCTGCTTAAATTATCGTCTGATAAGAATAGGTAGTTCCCAACTATAATACATCGTTGAAGGAATCGAAACAAACGTGTCCATCAGAGTTTAAAAAGAACACAAGGTTTCTCTTCTACATGGTTTATGAGTTACAGCTCCATTGTCCAGAGAACTGAATGTACACATCCGCGATTGCGTCACAGACAAAAAGTAGTTCCTCCGACCGAAGAAACATTTTTACAGAAAACAATGGCGTTGACCCTATTTTTGACTTCTTTAAATCAGGAAGGAGCTGCTATCTTGTATTGTTCTACTTAAAAATATTTATTGCTTATTATAAGGAAAAGGGTATTGTTTACTTTTACACGAAGAGGCAAAGCTGATGCTGTTAAATAAACAGTAAGACCTTTGTCTTCCTTGCTTCAACAAATATCTCACTTTGACGTCCATAAAGTTGAAACGAATTTACCGTCAGCGTCAGAAAAAGGTTTCTTTTCTTGCTTTTAGATTATTTTGATAAGACAGGAGTAGGTCAGGAGAAGCATATGTCTTTAAGTAGCTGAATATAAAACTTAATGAAAATGTAATAAACTCAAAAATAGTAACATTGTACTGTGCTTGCAAAAGATAGAATTGCATTCAGTTAAAGAGCAGTTCATAAAAATGATGACACACATTTTTTTCAACATTTTTGATCGCCCCACCCCTCTTTGTCACAAAGTTTCACACTTCACTTTACCCTCTTCTCTCCCTTTTTCACATGTCACGCTTTATTACATAAACAAATAATTATAAAAATGCGTCATACCACACTTCTCGTTATTTTAGCCCTTGCTCAAAGCCCTCTTATAATCATAATTTCTCGACCCCCTGCTGCCCGCCCATCATCCCCGAGTTAGTGTGTAAAAAATGTAATGGTGTTGAAGGAGGGGCTGCGGAGTAAGATGGAAAGCAACCGACTACGAAAATTTTAGAACCTTCGACTTCGACTCTTTTACCCGAAAATCAGTTCAACTCCGACTTCGTAAGCACCGGCAGAGTTGTGGACTTTGTGGGAAAATGACCGACTCCGACTCGTGGGATTTTAAATCTTCGGCTCCCGACTCGGACTCTCACCTCAAAATCAGTCCTACTCCGACTCTTCGACTCCGCAGCCCTGATTGAAAGCAGGACAGAATTTTCCACTTTCTCCTAGGGCCGACGAAAGTCTTTAAACAGCCTTGTTATTTAAAAAGTGATCCGTTAGCTTAGTTTGGCTTTTGTCTGATGTATTTCTATCCACAAGCTCACATCTCTTGAATATAAAGAGGGTTCCTTGTAATCTAGAAGTACGTCTAAATTAATTTGCACATTTGTGCACTACAACGTTGTTAGTCATCTTTTATAGGGTTAGTGTTTTATTTGGACGGTTGTAATGAAAGAGCTTTGTATTTTGCATTTTGGCATCAGAAGATAACTATAAATTCTAAACATTACCTATGCTACTCTTAAACCTTTTTCTCCTCTGTCATGTTTTGTAAAATGCTTTTGAATAAATTTTACTTCGTACATTCGAAAAACATTCGTTTGCTTAATCTTTTGAGTTCATGTAAAAATATATTTTAACACGTTATCGTTCTCACATGTTCAGTTATAGCTATTTGAGTCTTTGCCAAGAAAATAATCTATATTCTAATGACTGTTTGACTACATCAAATAAATTACATTTGACTGTTAAGTACAACAGCTCGCAAAATAATTTTCAAATACACAAATCCCACCACAACGAAAGCAAACGCTTATTTTTAACGAAATGACAGGCAATTTAAACTTTGGACATCCTGAAAGTCATTGTTAGGGGAAGTGGACTGAGACGGCCATCACCATAATTACCATCACAACTATCTTATGAATCAATAGTCCAAAGCAGAACAACGGAATACATTTATTTTTTTCTAACTTTCATCGAAGCACAGAAAACTCATTTAGGCTTCAAATCCAAAACGTGTAACCTTCTGAATTAAATAACATTTATTAAGTTTACTGATGACACTTATTCTCGCTCGGGTTTCCCAACAAAACAGCCCTTTCGTCCTTGTGCGATGAGCAACGCAGATGATCTGCGCCGAAACTTCAGATGAGTAAACATTTAAATCTTTTTCAATGCGATACTCATTCTCATGCAAACAGGGATGATTTATTAAGAATTATGTTTCAGCTTCTGGCGTTTCAAAGTATTGTTGTCAGTTTAGGGGATGCAATATCTTCTTGTTTGTGTATGCACGTGTCAAAAACATCTTCGCGTCATTCAAAAATGTTATTTATCCGGGGACAAATCTTGATGTCTCACTTTTTTGGCTGAGCCTGGCCACCGTTTCTGTTCATCGAATGCATTGCATTGGTTTTACAAATGATTTTTATTTGTTTGAAAAGAACAGAGGCGCAAAAATTGAGCATTTAGTTTAGTCTGCATGGATTTAATGTCGTAAAAGATTTTGGCTTAATTAAAGTTTTTTTTTTTTTATTGCTCAATCAAAAAGTTACTGACGTGACGTTTGTACGTATGTATTTGAACTTTAATTCAGGAATTTTAATCTTTGACTTTTTTTTTTACGTATTTACACATTTGAATATAAGTAATCAGTGTAATACAATAGAAATAAAAAAAAAAAAAAACAATCATATTTCCAAAAAAAAAAAAAAAAAGAATAAGAAAAAGGAAGGATTAAAAAAAAAAAACTTGTACATGTGGAGGATATGGCTTACAGCGCCTCACTCGCAACACGTACACATCCTCATTTTTTAAGAATCAAGAATTTTTTTAGTATTAAGACATATTTTGGTTACTGACACCAAGATATACAAATCAAAGTTTAAAATTCTTGGGTGAAAGAGCAAATATGTGCCCATATATGCCACAATTGCAACATGCTCAGTCAATGAAAAAATGATACGTACGAGTTGCGGGTGTAATAGTGCGGTCATGCTCGCAACATACAAATCGTCATTTTCTAGTAAAAAACTGTTTTAAGACGTTGATACTTCATATTCTCATACATTCACTGATCGAATAACGCTCCTGACGTCATCAACAATGAAACTCGCGCCAAGGCAAGACAATTTGATAATATTTTCTGGTAATGTTTGACATGCAGGGAAATGCTTTATTTTGACGAGGGCGAACCGGTAACTCAACTGTTTTACAGATAAGACCAATTTTAGGAGAATGAAGAAAGGGAACAGTAATCAACAATAAGCGCTATCTACTGGAGTTTAGGGTTAATCCATCGTTGTTAGGGTTAAAATTTCAACTCTCAAAATATGTATCGCCAAACAGGCAATTGCTTCGTTCAAATGAAGAAGCAATTTTCACCCGTCATACCTTGAAGGGCGATTTTCTTTCAGTTGCAAATTCTGGGAAGAAAGTGCAAACACATGCGTAAAAATTTCACACCCGTACAAATGGATTGATCAAACAATGGATTGAGCACTATACGTTTGAAGAGAGTTGAGGTTGCTCGGGACAAAAATTAAACATGAGAATAAGACCATCTAGAAGACACTGATTTGACTGATTGACTGAAGTTTTTTAAAGCTTTGAAGAGAGCTGAGACAGCTTGGTGCAAGTAGAACATGTAAATAAGGCTGGATTAAAGTCTGAAAATCATTGGCTTGACCAATTTTTTTTTACACGCTTGAAGAGAACTGCTGTAGCTCGGTGCAAAAATTGAACTAAATTTGGATTCAAAATATGAGTTTGACCCCAATTTTTGAACTGTTCAAAACACAGCAGAGACTAGTCGGATGAAAGAATGAAACACATAACTAAGCTATTGTGTAAAGATTTTTAAAGCAAAATGTTTTGTCAAATTCAGATGTTCATCCAAAGTTTCTGCAGTAAGAATTAATCGAAAGTTACTTTCGATTTCATAAATTCACAGTAAAAAGTTTATTTTTACAATATTTACTTGATATAATTTTGACTTTTTATCGTTGTTTTTTCATTTTTCTCATTCTTTATTTTTATTATCTGAAAAGTAGTTTTATAAAGTAACATTCAAAAATTTAAAATAAAACTACATTTCTCATCTGCAGTGAAATCAATTAACTTCTCTGGAGAACTTCAAAAACTATCATCATCATCATCATAGTTGGCTCGACAGCCCAGGGTGGGCCAGGGCCTTCCTTTGGAGAATCTTCCAAGACGTCCTACTTTTTGCCTGGGTTTTCCAATTTTTAACTTTGAGAATATCGAAGTCAGATTCAACAGAATCCAACCATCTCATTTTTGGCCGTCCCCTTCCTCGAGTTGTCGCAGGTTTTGCAGCAAAAACTTTTTTTACTGGGTTTTCTTCGTTCATTCGAGAGACATGGGCCGCCCAGTTCATTCTCCTAATTTTTATGCATTTTATTATGTCAGGTTCTCTAAACAATCTGTAAATTTCAAAATTGAATCGTCGTCTCCAGACACCGTTCTCATTGATGCCTCCAAAAATGCTTCTTAAAACCTTTCTCTCAAAAATTAATATCTTGTGCTCTCCGGTTTTAGTCAAAGGCCATGTTTCAGAAGCATAACTTAGAACTGGCCTAATAAGAGTCTTATAAACCAAGATCTTTGTTTTTCTTGAAATCAAAGACGATCTGAAGATGGGGCGTAGTCCAAAAAAGGCCTTGTTTGCCAACGTTATTCGGTTCTGTATTTCAAAAACTATATCTGCATAAAAATACAGAGGATTAGAGTTTATTATTTTACTCCTAATTAGGACTCATTAACTTCAAATGCAAATGAGAGTTAAAAAGATCATTAAATTTTAAGCAGCGTAATTAAAGCAATAATACGTCGAAATTAGAGCAGTATTTTCAATTGAGAAATATTTATCGCACATTTAAAGGACTCGGAGCAAAAATGTTATATGCCACATGATCTGAATTTTTCATTAGGCCAATTTCCAACTTATAAAAAATATTTGTAGGATTTTTCAAAGGTTTTATGCATTCTATATTCTGCAATACTAAAACCAGATATGTTTTTCTCCAAATGACGTAATACATTGTCATGTTTATTTCATTTCAATTTTAGTTATGAGAAACAAAAATTTTGATTGAAAAGTCACTCCTTGTGGCTTGTCACATTTCTGCCCCAAGCCCTTCATTTATTAAGGGTCTGCCTGCCCTAAAATGACCATTTTTATCAAAAAAATTGTTTTTTGTTTCGTTTTACATTTTAAAAGGATATATTTTCGGGATTCCAAAAATGTTAAAATTTGTTTTTACGATAATTAGAAAAGAAGTTACAGCCAATTAAGTACACCAGAAGTGATGTCGAAAGAATCGGAAGTTGAGCTTAAAGACCCTAAAGACTCCCAAAATCAGGACAAGAGAAAAACTTTAAGAAAAATACATATATTGACAAGCATAGTCAACGAATGTATACTAACATTGAGAATTTTAGTTTTAAAAATTATCTAAAATATTGATTCGAAAATCTTTAAATGCATTTTCTGAAAAATTAGTTTTTTCGATATTTTCATTCACGGCAAATTTCATAACTTGAAAAGTTTTGTACCTCTCAATCTGATTTTTTCAAATTACGTTTATCAGATTGCTAGCTATGTTTTGAACTACGAGGCGTATTTTTAAAGTAAGCCGTTTTGATATAAAAAAAGAAAGAGTACAGATAGAGCAAAGAAATTTATTGCACAAAAATCTACCATCCTTACGCTATTTTTTGACATTGCTCCCGTGATTTTCCAAACATTTGTCATAGCGTGGTACAGGTTTTTGTATACCTATTCATAGAAAATTGCCGCCTGTGTTGTCAGCCATGGGATAACATGTTCTCTGAGCTCATTATTGCTGTTGTGCCACAGACCACCTTGGAAAGACTTTAGATGCCGAAACAAATGAAAGATGCTGCGAGCGAGGTGAGGGCAGACCAGAGGATGTTCAAAAACGCCCAGCCAAAGCCCTGTAAGAGTCCTCATGGTTGACTAAACGGGCGGTAACTTTGTACGAATAGGTATGCAAAAACCTGTACCACGCTATGACAAATGCTTGGAAAATCACGGGAGCAATGTCGAAAAATAGCGTAAGGGTGGTAGATTTTTGTGCACTAAATTACTTAGCTCTATCTGTACACGTTCCTTTTTTATATAAAAACGGAACTTACTTTAAAAACACGCCTCGTATAATCTAAGATCTACGTCAGTATTTAAAAATTTTACGGGCATTTAACCGCAAAAAATCGAGGGTTTTTTGAAAGAAAATCTGTGAAATTCAATAAAACTGCCATATTTTCCTAAATTTTGTTACGGGCACGAAGTTTTTAGTTCAGAAAACAGGTAAGTAATGTAGCAACTTACATTAGAAAGGATTTTTAAATATGTTGAGTTGAAATGAGTTTGGAGTGATTGGCGTGAACTGCAAAATTAGTTTAATTTTTGCTCAAATTTCCCATTTAAAAAAAAAAAAAACATTAGAAAAAAAATATTTTTTTTGTTTATTTTCTAAGTTTGAATCGCTCTTCAGTTAAAAAAAATATACAGTTAGTCAATATTTGAATTTTTTGAAAATAAGTACTCCGAACGCAGGCAGACCCCAGCGCATTTTTGTTTCCCGTTCGGGACCCCTATGATTGTGGGTGTCCTTCACAATTTCGATATTTACGACATGGTAAATCCGCCACTGCGTTAGATAAACAAAACTACTTTGGCATTATGAGTCAATTTTTCTTTAGTTACAATGAAAATAACGTGAAAGTTATTACAACAACGTTAAACTGAGATATTAAAAATCCAATTTATACAAATTATTGAGTTGTGCCTCTTCTGTTACCGGAGTGCGCTGTGATGTTATTAATACAAAACTTCTCTATACCCCTTCCCCCAGGTAAAAGTTTCAATTTTTTCAAAAGATAGCGCTGAAAGTCGTTAGACGTTTTTTTCGTTAGACGGAAGGTTTATGATAGCGTGATTGCTGAGCGAGTTTGGCGATAAACAATAGTTGAGGAACTATTTTTACATTTGAAAGATATTATTTGATGTCTTTTTTTGTTTATTTGGAGAAATATTTTAAATTGCAGTAAAAACCGCTTCACTCGCAAAATAGAGTTTTAAAGCAACTGTAAATCTAATTTAATGATTTGACAAACAGTTTTAACTTCCAAAGAAACTTTAATACTTTTTTTTTGAAAAGGTGTGCACGCATTTAATACAAAGAAAAATGATCATTTCACATCAGAAGGGGAGCGGGCTTCAATTTTTTTTATTTAACGGACTTCCATTTAATTTTTAGCACGGGCATCGCTGTACGGGTACGAGTTTCGAATAAATCAAAAAGTAACAAATTAATAAAGTTAGTCAAATGTCGTGTCTAGAAAATTGTATGCTCTTGTATTGACATAGTAGCACGTTGTATGTTGAAAAAAAAACGAGTTTTTAATCCTCATAACTTATTTTGGTGTTATCTATTGTTCAATCAGAAAACAAGGATTAAAATCTTCACTCCAACCTAATTTTAATAGTTTTTTTTAAAAGTAGCTAATTTTCCAAATATGAGTAGAAAGAACGGAAGTTTTTCGGGACCTTTAAATGATGTCTGTGGAACCCTGGTGTTCTGCGGAACACAATTTAAGAAACGCTGCACTAAAATATAGTCTGACATTGAAAGCAAAACTACGGAACGTGAGAATAAAATATTTTTACATAATACTATTTAATTATGAAATGAAAAACTACATATTACGGAGCAATTTATTAAGTTTATATTCTTACCTAGTTTAAATAGAAGCTGAGATGAATGAGGAAATGTTAGGCCAGATCGATGGTTATTTTCGAACTGCTGCATATATTGCCCCCTCGTGGGCAGTATAAGAATCAGCTCGCCTATAATAACAAGATTAAATTGGATGGTCAATAAATTGAAATCAGGCAAAATGCAGCATTCTGTCAATAAGACAGTACTCGACTGAAAAGAATAACACAAGTTTTTTTTTTTTTTATCGTAAATTGTAAAATTTGCATTTCTCTCCTATATTTTAGGCTTCCTCGGCAGTGCTGCTATGATAAAAGTGTGAACATCCAAGGCCCGACAATGATTTTTGAAGACATTGGACACTAACTTTGAAGATTAAAAATTCCACTAGAATGAATTTTATGTTTGCTTCAGAGAATCCTTAATTCAAAATTTTCATTATCATTACTCTTAATAATATATATTTTTAGTACTTTCTTTAACTATAGGTAAAGTATAAACCTTTGTTTTATGACCTTTGTTTATCAATGGGTTTTATATTTCATCGTTTGTGAGGGAAATTGCATGAAATTTATTGTTTTACCCTTAACTTTTCCCTGAAGAACAAATAGGGTAAATCAAAGATTTGAAACATCAGGGGAAAAAAACGGTTCACTAAGTGAGACGATATACAAAGTTAATAAAGTACAAATCGATTTAAATGTGAGTATGATATTTGAAGAGTTCCCTCAATTTCATCAAACCTGAACTTTGTTAACATTAGACCGCCGAGGAACTATGCTGTTTCAAACAAAAAAAAAAAAAAAAAAGAATTTTCCTTATCGGTTCAGGCAGGGGCGTGCACAGAAATTTTGGAGCCCATCACAAATGACTTTTCCGGGCCCCTTTCCATATTTTTTACCCCTATATTTCATCGTTAGTTACAAAAAATAATGGGCCCCCTCCAGGCTCGGGCCCGGGCCAACAGGTGTCCCTCCCCCCTCCCTGTGCACGCCCCTGGTACAGGTGTCTTCGAGAATTTACGGAACATTGTGCAAAGATAAAACAAATCCGACGAGTTCAGAACCTCCTCCTTTTTTGAAGCCTGCTAATTAATATAAACCTAATTTCAAATTGAACTGGCGGCATCGTGAAATAGTAAATCCAGAATATTGGTCAAACTTCAGAAATCATACACAGTTATAATGTATATTATTAAAGAATATACATTAAATCGTGGGGGAGGGGTGTTCTGTATTCAATTCTCCCTCAATTGAACACAAAATATATTTAAAAATTGGAATATTAAATAAAGAACTTTATATTTTAGTGCCTAAATAAAGTTATTTATTCGTTAATCAAATATTAAGGTAATTGATTCAACTATTAAAATAGCAAAATATATTTAATTTACTGCTTTGCTACGCAGTAATAAATACATTAGTAACACCTACAATAAAAAAATACCATGCGGCGCAGCGTTGAGAAAATGAATCATCCATGTGCCGCGAGAATTAAATATCATTCAAGAGAAAGCCAAAAGCTTGGGTGTGAAAATACAATGATCGCAACAACACCACGTGACCATGGCGTATGAAATTTAAAGTGTCTTGGATTTCTCCGGGACCCCTTATCAGATTCAGACCAAAGTACAATGTTACCATCTGGGAAGTATACCCTTCCAAACAAATTTTTTTTTTTTTTCAAATCGGTTCAGTAGTGTTGGAATAATTCGAAAACACTCATAAAAAGCCGCAATACGAAATCATAGCCTCCTTTTTTTAAGTCGGCTAATTAAAACTTTAGCGTGAAAATAAAATCAAGCCATATCAAAAACAATTATTTCACAGTTAAAACCATAGCTGTGGAGTCGGAGTCAATCTCATTTTGAGATAAAGGAGTCGGAGTCCAATATCCAAGAAACGGAGTCAGTCATTTGTCCTTCGTGTATAAATTTTTGCCTATAATAGAAATAAGAGTCGAAGTCGGGGAGTCGGAGTCCGATTAATTGTCGGGCACAGGAGTCGGAGTCAGGTGCCCCTAAATTCTAGGAGTCGGAGTCTGGCGTCAAAAGCTATCTCCAACAAAATTTGAAGTAAATTTGCCTTCAAGTATGGAATCTACATTGACTTTCAGTTTCCCCGTAGGCGCTAATGTTAAGGGATTTGAACTGTTCAAAATTGAAAGGAAAATTGTTCAAATCAAAATTATATTTTTTTTTTACAAGTTTTTCATCAAAAGTTTTTTTGAACTGTTTAAAATTGAACATAGTTCAAATCAAAAAATGAAATGTAGGAATGAGGTTCCTCGCCGAGATCTTTCGAACAAAAAAAAAAATGTTCGAATCGGACTATTCACTCAAAAGTTATTATAGGGGATAGACAGACAGACCGTCAGACAGACATTTTTCCCCATCTCAATACTCTACTTTCCAATTTTTATATATTTATTTAATTATTTTATTTATTTTCGACTTTTTTTTGTTTTTCGCGATATTTTTAAGATGCATTAAGCCTTCTTTCATGCTTTTTTCTTCTTTTTCTGACTTTTACTGGGAAAGTAGGCTAAAAAAGGCTATCGGTCAAAAAAAAAAAAATCAGTTGACAACATTGAATCACGAAATAAAAATTGAGGCCCGCATATATACTGAGCCTGTTCATCGCTTTTCCCTGCTAATGTACAATAAAAATCAGGAAAGGCAACATTTCAATAGAAAGCAGAATTCCGCACAATTTGAGTGTTTCTGAAGAGGAAAGTTAAAAAAAATTTTTGCGCTTGTCGTTATATTGAATGATTGGATTAGTCTTAATCACAGTTTTGCAAAAAATGAATACAGAAAACATTTTGTTTAGCGCCGTACAAACTAACCGCAATGGATTTTAGTTTTGAAACAAATGATTTTCAGAACTTGGAGCATCTGCTTTATTCAGAAAAAAACCTTAACAATAAGAGTGATGACGAGGAATAAACAAATAAATAAACCTGAATAAAATTTTAGTTTTTTACTAAAAACAGATAAAAAAAGTTTAGAGTTAAAAAAAAAAGTTGACAACATTAAATCATGAAATAAAATTAGCGACAGCGTATTGAGCCTGTACATCGCTTTTCACTACTAATGTACAGTAAAATCAGGAAAAGCAACATTTCAAGAGAAAGCAGAATTTCGCACAATGTGAGTGTTTCTGAATGTTAGTCTTAATCACAGTCTTTCAAAAAATGAATACTGAAAACATTGCTTATTGCGCTAAAAATTAACCGTAAAGGATTTCAGTTTTTGATACAAATGATTATTCAGAAGTAAGATAATTTGTTTAAACATAATATTTAACAATAATAGTAAATAATACTGAATAATTTTTTGGTTTTTTGCTAAAAACATGGAAAAAAGAAGTTATGGGTAAAAGACAATGATAACTTTTCTGTAGACAACATTGAATTATGAAATAGATATAAAGGGCCACATACTGCACCTGTACATTGCTTTTCACTTCTAATGTACATTAAAAGCAGGAAAAGCAACATTTCAAGAGAAAGCAGAAGTTTCACATAATATGAGCATTTCTTCACCGAAAAGCGAGGGTGATTGTGGACTCAAGTAAAACTTTCTGAAGACACTGTGAAAATTTCGGAAACTATGACGAAGCTCTCCCCCCCCCCCCGGAAAAAAACTCCTCAAATATGCATACAAAAATCATTAAAAAGTAATTAAAAGAAAGTTTAAATGTTTTTTTTTTTTAAATAGTTCTCCAGTTTTCGAATATGCAAAGTATGTTTGCGTGCTCCAGCGTGCTCAAAACCGACAACACACACATCTACGAGCAGCGCCATCAGATTTCCTGGGTAGTTTTATTTCGCAACAGTTCAGCCCCAGAAGAAAAAAATAACGCATTATTATTTCCAACAGGTGCGAGGGTGCAGTGGTGCTAGAGCACTCCCCTCCCCCCCCCCCCAAATATTTACGGGGGTGCTGGGCACCCCCCACTGCCTGTACGCATTAGAAAGCAGAAAATACAATGAAAGGGAAAATCATTTCTTAAAAAACCATGCCCTCCTGACTAGAGATCTGCTGTAACAGAAAGGTGCATCGTTTTTCCTTCTGAGCATTTACTTCGGGAGCGCCTCGATGAGAGGTCACTGTGACATCCAAAAAATTCCTCGGCAAATTTTGTCTGACGATTCGGCAAAATTATTATCACTCGGCAGGCTTTGGAGCTCTATTCGGCAGAATTATCATCATTCGGCGAAATTTGTAGTTCCATTCGGCAAATTGAGACTACTCCCCCTAAAATTGAGTTTCGGGGCGCCACTGATTTTCTTTATTTTTTATTTTAGTTTCAATGAGGTCAAAACACCTCGCCTTTCAGGAAATTTACCCTCACTTGTGAATATACTTTTTCTCATTAATATGCTGTATTTGTGTCTCATGCATTTTTTTCCTGTACATGCGAAAACGCTCGAAGGTCACTTCATTTGATATTTATTTTAAACACCGATTTTAGAAAGCAATCCTGGATTTCCCAAGAAGTGTTAATTATTTTTGGCTAGTTAATTTATGGTTTCTTTGACAGGCATAATTCTTTTTTTTCGCAATCAAGATATTTTTATGCGAGATAGAACGTCAAGGCATCCTTCCAAAACTTCAAAGAGTAAAAAATATTTCAGCTCTTTTCTGCTAGTTTTTTTTCCCATAATTTACGCCCATGGGGATGGGGAAAGACGTACAATCAAAATAAAAAATAAAGAATCTTGGATCGACCACTGGTGCAACATGCACTCTAAAACAATAAAAAAAAAGAACAAATGACACAAACTCAAACGTGCATTCAGTTATTCAATTGAGTTCATCATTCAGCTAAGTTTCAATGAAGTTTTGCATTCCCGCCTTCACTTTTACACAGATTTAAACGTATTCAATGTAAGTTTATTTTTGTTCTACAAAAATATTAATCTTAGTCCTTTTTTTGACAAACTTTCATTTTCTCCTATCTTTAAAAAAAAAAAAAAAAACAATCGGAACAATTTGCTTTTGTTTGATTTTGTACATTGATTTACGTATATCTTAACATTTAGTTAAGCATAACAAGAAGAACAAATTGGATCATCATGTTTCGATGGCTTGTGATTCTCAATTCTCACTAATATATTATCTGGTAAAATATTGCATTGATATTAAAGTTGATTTTTTTAATATTTGTTGAATTATTCTGGATTGAAAACGAAGTAAAAATTGATATTTTCCGTCAAATATTTCTCTTAACAAAACTGAAACACATTTTCTTCAAAATTACGCTTTGAAAGTTTCTTTGTACGAACCCCCTACTCCCATTTGCGCTCTGTGCTTGAGCACCCCCATTGATTCCCCCTCTCGACTGGCAATATGAGTTAAAACCAAGACTTTGGGGGTAATAACTCGTAAGGGGAGGGGTAATTACCCCCTTCTATCTGTCATTCCTAGATAGCAAAACGTTTTACGTCTCAAAAACAGATTCAAAAAAATTTTTAATGCATTTATAAATTTTCTGCAAATTCGAAAACACAAATAGACGAATAAAACATAAAGAGAGAAAGACGCAAAATTTCCGACTGCTATAAATTCCGCGTTAATATTCGAATCCCAATTTAATCTCCGTTCGGGTTTTCACGTTTTATCGTGACTGCGGTTCATAAATGACCCACAATTAAAAAGCTTTAAGTGAATGTTTAAATATCCACGTTTCTGTGTATTTACAAGTGACCTCACACGATGTTCGTGATAATGCTCCGCGGCCAAATTACAATTTGTCTTGCTGGAAATGCTTTGTTTAGAACACAGAGCAGTTTACTTCAAACAACTACGCGTCGTTGCATAAAGTGAAGTATTGTTTTCCATGGGTAGAAATTGGTGTTTTTCTGTGGTTTGCATAATGCATAGTTATTCGGTATATCGTCGAAGAAGTGCTACAACTAGGCAATTCGCAACTCCAACGAACTATAGGGGGCACTGCAGTCACTGTCTAATGGCGGAATTAAAAACTAAAACAAACGCATGTGGTAACGAAGAAAATGATAAAAGTGTTGTGATTTTTGTTGTTATGTATGATTTTTTCGCTTTATTCATTTGAAAAGATTTTTCAAAGTCTTTTGGTTATTCTGATCCATATAGAAAGAGATTAGAAACCAAAAAGTATTACGAAAGTAAACAATTAATGCAGAACACACAGTAAGTTGTTCTGAAGCAGCCATTTTCACGATGTTGAATTCGGAATTCATAAATTTTTGGTTCGCTTCGAACGGCATTTTCATTTTGTACCGTTTTTTCTATACATTAGTACATATTAAGTTCAGTTTCGTGACATTTCCGGCATTTGTTGACATTTTTGTCACATAGTGCACATACGTGGCAGACTGTCAAGAGTAACGTTTAACACTAGATAATTTATTTCTATGACTATATGATTGGATATCTAAAGAAATCATGCATTTAATTCATTCGTCATGGAAATGATTTACCTGATATGCGAAATCTTGTCAAGATACATTATTCTTTCACACAATTTTAAAACCATAACCTTATAAACAGATTTTTGGCGAACTTTTATTTTTTATTGTTCAAATTCTTAACGTTCTTTCTGGATTTTTCAATCTGTTCTGCGATAAATATTTTCAAGAAAATTTATTTGCATACTTTCTATTTCAGTAGGATACTGTAGTAACAAAGGTTATTTAAATCATTTAGTATGTGGAATTAGGTTAAGGAAAAGTGTCCAGTCAATGTTGTTAAGTTCGTTTTTTTTTCTTCATCGAATTGAAAAATTGATATTTATTGAAATTCACTCAGAACAAAATAAATAAAATGTGTACTCACAGTTTATATATGGTGGTAGTTTTCTTTTCAGTTGAATGACCATTATTTCTTTTTACTTATCGAATTCTGTAATCTTACTATCATTTTATTCCACTCATGATAAAAATTAAAAATGGTTTAACTAAAAACGCGAAATCTCGCCAAGGCTACTTTGCTCGCACAATTCCAAAACTATAACCCTAAACAAATTTGGCGAAACCTTTCAGCTGAGAATAAAAGGAATAAAGTAAATTCTTTCTCGGTTAAACATTTTTCATTTTGTTCTACGATAATAAATTCAAGAAAATATTTTGCATACTATCCATTCCAACTAAATTCTGCTGTAAAATATGATTAGTTAAATTAATTTAAGATTTAAAAAAACTCATATTCTTACAAATTCATACAAAACAATAAAAAATTTTACCTGGTATAACGTTATCCAATTTTGTTAAGCCAGAGTTTTCTTGTTTACGCTTCCACCATTTAATACTTTTTTGAAAGAAATAAGGAAAACTAACATTATTTTGAGAAGCTCGAGAATACTACTAAGGGACGAATTAATTTCTGTTGTTGAAGGCGTTCTTAGACATGTTGAATGCGTTACTCAGAACAAACTGACCGCGTTTACGTCAACAGATACAAGTGGAGCGCAACGTGGCAATGTTTTAGTTGCATTCGCAGTTTTATAAATCACCGCAAGGTAGCGTATTCGAGCGCTGGAGTTCCGAATTGAGAAAAGTAAAATCAGTTGAATTTTGACGTCTTGAATTGAAATTATGTTTTTCACAATGGGGTGGTTTCCGTCAGTCAAAAGTACTACTTTTAGTCATTGAAATAGATAGAATGAGCAAAAAAAAAAAAAGAACACGGACCCAGAAATTATTTTCATTTACCCCAACTGTTTTTTTTTAAATTAATTTTTTAAAATGTCTGATTTTTCAAACAAGGCGTGGTCTTGATGACGTCACAAACGATGCACTTTGCTGCATCTTTCTACTAGACTTCCACGTTATGATAATCAAGCGGAGAATTAAGATTACGTTCTACGCTTACTATCAACCACATCGTTGCCAATACACGTGAGTAAAGATGCGAATTATACATTTTGCACTGTGAATGGCAACTCTGAATGGCATTTCATCATTTGTGATGCCATCGGCAGAAGCCTTAAACAATGAAAGTGTTCCGATTTAAGTAATTTTTTTTTTAATATTAAACGTAAACAAATTTATCAAAAAATTGTCAGATCCTATGTTTTTAAGCATGCTCTTTCAGAAAAAAATACTTTTAAAATTTTGGAAACGACGGCATTACGAGTTGCGATTGAACCGTTCTCGTTGGGCTTCTTGTTTCTACAAATAGAATGGAATGTAAATGGCAAAGAAATTTGCACCCGTCATATTATGACTGGTATTTTTTAGAAAAAAGAAATAGTGATTAAGATGAGGTAGTGCAGAAAAAGATTTTATGGCCAATATCCACCAGTACACTTGCCATAAAGATTGATTACAGCGTATATAACGTAACGTATTTTTATTTCTTATCAACTTTATAGGAATCAGTAATCTGGAAGCTTTGTATTCGTATGAAGTTTTGCTGTTTACTTTCATCTTTATTACTGATTTTTCCTGAAAAAAAAAACCGTTATTTTACACAAAAACCATTTTTTGATGTAAAATCTGCTTAAGCTAAGCACTGAAAAACATATGAATAAAATCAAACCGCAGGGGATTATCAGCTATGACAACGAAAATTTCGCTGTCTAAATAAGTACCATGAGACTATTACTTGAGTAATCTGAAAAATCAAAGCAACATCAACTTTGGTCAAGTGAGGATAATAAGCAATTCGTAACTGCTCAAAAGAAAAAAAAAAAGTTTCAATGTCGTTAAAAACTTTTGTTTGAAAGAAGACACAAATACCTCTAGTTAAATAAAACTTAGACCTGGTAGCTTAAAAACATTTAAAGCAAGTCTTCACCTACCCTCAAAAAAAAAAAAAAAAAAAAAAAAAATAAATAAAAATAAATAAATAAATAAATAAATAAAATAAAAGAAAATTAATTTGAATTCTGAAATTTTGAATTCAAATTATGTTTTTCGCAATCACGAACTGAGACAGAACCCTACTCATTGGAGTTATTGTTTCTAGAAATGGCTTCTGTCCCCCCCCCCCCCAAGCCTGCCTCTCCTCCTGGGCGGTTACGTGTGCATAGTTGTGTGTGTGCGTAGACCTGCGTGTATGCACGTAGGCGTGTGTGAGTGTATGTGTGTGAAGTCGTGTGTGTGTATGGGTGTGAAGTCGTGTGTGTGTATGGGTGTGTAGGACATGGACGCCTCCGACCAGGAGAAGCGGATAGCTCAAAACCAGAGCAGCCGCGCCGCGCCGCCAGCAGAGGACGGTGGCTTCTGGTCCAAATTGAAAAAGGCACGGACACCAAAAACGGTCAAATGAGAACAATAAGCAATCGTGATTGCTCAAAAAACATTCATTTGTGGAGTTCTACTCGAAACAATATGAAATGAACTGAATTGTACGTACTCTTACAGTGCAGTTCACTTCATTCTGGTATGGAACCAACTCATAGCAAACATTCAACGATATGCTAAAGTGAAATACCGAGCCCGTATAAATGTCGACATTCACTGATGAATGACAACAGTCAAACTACATAGATGTCGGCAAAGCCCAAGATGATTTAACTATGAGCTGTCAAAATGAATGTTTTACCTTTTTTGAAGAAAAAACTATTCAGTTGAAACCCTTAACTAACCTCAGCTTGAAAAAAAGAAAATAAAAAGAGAGAAAAAAAAACAAACAAATGAACATGATAGATTTTATGGGGGTCATCGACATGTTGATATTTCTATTATTTCAAAATCTAAATGGGCCGCTAAAATGTGTCTCAAATAGAAGAAAAGTTAAGATAGCGGTGTAGAGAGGATGGTTTAAAATCTTTCAATGAAAAGTCACTTCAGTAGTTCTAAATGCTTGAAGGCAAACAAACCAAAGAAAAACAAAACTTCATCAAGAGATTCAGAAGGCATCAAATTTAAAGTAAAATCAAGACGAAAAAGTGACTTATGGTAGCAATGTAAAATGCTACCCGAGTGTAAAATGTTAAAAGCTTTATAGTACTTAAATTACTCCAAAATGATTTTTTAAAAAAATTCTAGGGCCGAAGAATTTCATATTTCAGACAAATAACAGTATAAAGATAGTCATTAAAAATTTAATCATGGAATATCAAAAGCAACAATATTTTTGAAAAAAAAATGAGGGAAGGAGGATTTCCTGTAACAATTTGAAAATTAAATAGAAAAATACAGGAACGTAGCTTTGGAAGGAGATAAAGAGGTCCTAAAATTGTCCTCCCTTTATTTTGAGTTTTTTCTGGGAGGGGAGGGGGCAAAAGGTCAATATTCAATATAAATTATATCAAAACACAGCATACATTTATTTTCCAAATCCAGGGGTTTAATTGACCCCCTACCCTCCCTTGACCCTCTAAATAAAGGGCCTGTCAAAACGTAAATAAAAAATCAAAATGCAATTGCAATAAATACATGTAATTATACTACACTACATGTACTTTTAGAAATTAAAATAAATTTTGCGAAAAATTTACATTACAACTCACGGAAAATACCTGCCTTTGTGTTTCATGAGTGCCTTTCTTAAACCACGAAATAGTATTACTTCGTAAACATGATTACAATTCGTGTACAAAATTGTCGCAAAACTTGAGGCTAGTCACTTTTCGCCAGAGATCAGTTTTATTTCCTTTTGCAGCTTAATTATCGCATTCCCACCTAGTAACCACATCTGGTTAATTCCTCATCAGGACAGGCATGGTGCTGGGTGATTGGTGGCATTTAAATGAATAAATTCTTCCGAAGAGTAATATACGTATTCAGCAAGTTAAAAATTAACGAACTCTGTAAAAGTATTTTTTCTGCCTCTGGAATACTACTGCCAGAAAAACAACTTTTTTTTCTTCCTTTATATGTTTTTTTCCGCTCCCTCTCGTCATGCAACCAGGGATGCGGAGTCGGAAGAAAATTGGCCGACTCCGATTCCTGGATTTGAAACGTCAGACTCCGACTCCAACTCCGACATTTTTATATATATTTTTTTTCAAACCCATCCCCCTCATGGGAAGGGGGGAAAACCCCTAAATAGATATTGAAATATCAATTCCTCTTTGAAATTTTCGCGTTGTATTTTATTGTAAACCTAAGATGTATACAAGTTAGAAATTCAATTTGAAAATCAAATTATCCAACAGTTGCAATTTTAAAAATGAGATTACTTAAAAATCCGATTTTTTTTTTTAATGAAAAGGATTAGTTTGCTCCCTTTTAATGTTTAGCTAATAGATGTTGATCTAATCCTGTGCTTTCAATTTTTTAGGGCTGTATTATTTGAGAGAAAAAAAATCTTTTTGCTAAATCAAAAATCTTTTCTTGAGAGAGGCGGTCTCCTTCCCTCACTTCCCGGCGGACACCCATCTGGTGGGTGACAGCTCAACTCAGTTTCAGAGTTTGTAAAATTTTAATACTTTAATTTAAAAAGAAAATCTCGAATAATAAATCTTAAATTTCAACTCAAAATTTTCAACGAAAATATTGCACCAACCAAATGCGGTGGTAAACAGTTTTATACGAAAAGCTTTCACTAAGTATACCTACATTTTTTGGCTAAATCTTTAATTTTAGTTTTATTGGAAGCTTTAGATTTAATCTTAAAGTATGAAGATTTTTAGATTACCTGCATTTACTGAGTGTTGTGACCAATTAATCATATAATGATTTTATTTTGTACTTTTTAGTGAGAACTAAGCTTATAGACACAGTCTTGAGATTTAAAAAAAAAAAAAAAAAAAACATCTTTATTTTATCAGATCTTTTGGATTTGCGCTTTCGTGCCACTAATTTGAATTTACCAAGCACCCTCAGAAGTTTTCCGACTTACTCACGCAATACTTACATTCCTTTTACTATTTTATAACTGAGATCGAAGTTACAAATACATTTTTTTTTTTCTTTTGAAAGTGATTACTTAGAAAATGTAAGGCAACAAATTTGTTTGCTGACAGTTGCTATCTAGTTAAATAAAGTTAAACAAGAAGTTCTGCCTAGAACTAAACGAGCCTACTTTCCCGGATACCAATATCTACTTTCTAGTATCTGATCAGTCTTCTCAAAATTAGCTAAAATCGTAAATTATTTCAAACATATATTTTTTAATATTTTAAGCTGATTTTGAGAAAGAAAGTATGCCTCGCTCATCTAAAGAAGTGGATACGTAAAAAATAAATGAATGAACAAATAAAATAGCAGCATCTTTTAAACAAAGCAGCTAAATACATTTTTTCCATCAAAAAATATCTTCAACCGCTTTCAAAAAGGAAAAAAAAAAGAATTCAAAATTAAAAGCTCATTAAAATAATCATATCAAAAAAAAACAAAAAAAACAAATCGTTTGTTTTTCCCCTGTTGCCAAAAAAATTTTTAAGAATGAATTAATGAACTTTCAAAAATAAATAAAAACAATAAAATGTCAACTTAAAGAAATAATTTTCATTGTCGAAAAAAAAATCGCCTGCGCATATCTTTATGTAGAAACATAAAGGACTCCGAATTTCTCCGCCAAAAACTGAATACATAAATTAAAACTTTAACTTAAAAATAAAATCAAAACATATTTAAAACAATTATTTCACAGTAAAAACCATGACTGTGGAGTCACAGTCGGACTCCATCTGATTTTGAAAAAAAAAAAGGGTTAGATTCGAGAGCCGAAAGTTTTAAATTCAAAGACTCGGAGTTGAAATCGGTCATTTCCCCAAAAAGTCCGCAAGTCTGCCAATATTTGCAGTGACGGAGTAGGACTTATCTTTTGATACAGGAGTTGGAGTCAGAGTCGAATATCCAAGAGTCGGTGTCAGCCATTTTTCTTCCGTGCATAAATTTTTGCCAAAGCTACGAATTCAGATTCAAAGTCGGGAAATCGGAGTCCGAGTAATTTTCGGGCACAGGAGTCGGAGTCAGGAGCTCCAAAATTATTGGAGTCGGAGTCGGGAGTAGATCGTCAAGAGCTATTTCCAACAAAGTTTGAAGTAAATCGGCCTTTAAGTTCGGAATCCATATTGACTTTCAGTTCCCCGTAGGCGCTAATGTTAAGAGATTTGAACTGTTCAAAATTGAACGAAAACTTGCTCAAATCAAAAAGATATTTTCGATTCATGTTTTTCATCAAAAGCTTTTCCCTACAAAGTTTGTTTGGAGCACTTCGCCTCTAAGTCCAAGATTTATTTTTGATTTGAATTTCCCCGTAGGCGCTAATGCTAAGTTTTATTGAACCGTTCAAAATTTAACGAAAAATTGTTCAAATCAAAAACTGAATTTCGGGAATAAGATGTCCTCGCCAAGATCTTTCTAACAAAAAAAATTGTTCGAATCGGACTATTCATTCAAAAGTTATTAGGGGGGGACAGACAGACAGACCGACAGACAGACCGACAGACATTTTTCCCCATCTCAATACCCTACTTTCCAATTTTTAATTTTTTAATATTTGTCTAACTATTTTATTTATTTTTGACTTTTTTTTGGTTTTTCAGGATATTTTTAAGATTCATTAAGCCTTCTTTCATGCTTTTTTCTTCTTTCTCGGACTTTTACTGGGAAAGTAGGCTAAAAAACATCGAACTTGGGGACGGCGTAAGTAGCTGTTGCAGAAAGTTTGATAAACAATCAAGCCAGCTGGTTGCCAAAATGACAGTTATTTTCTTATTAGTAGGCCTTTATACATGTAATAAAACTAATTGGTAGTCCGTTTTTTAAAAAATGCAAGCCGAGTAAGTGAAAATTAAAGAGAAAAAAGAAGCCGGGAGTCGGCATGTTTTCGAACGACTTCGACTCCTTTACCCCAAAATCAGTCCGACTCTGACTCTTTGACTCCAACTCCACAGACCTGCCTGCAACTTCGGCAGGCATGTCTTGTAAAGAAGCTCAAACGCAGATGGTTAAAATAGAAAACAAACAAAATTTTGGAGTAATTCGAGCACAATGCACCTGTTGCAGACGCATAGAGAAATAGATCAAAGCCAGCAAGGCGTGTATGAATTGTTCTTTTGTGTTTCCATAATTAACTTAGAAAAAATTTATATTCTACCAACAAGTCAGAACTACTAAGTCCAATTCCCAAGCTGAGGGAACAATCCGTGGCGGATTAATACTTTTTGGTGCTCGTCGCAATATCTATCTGGAGGCGCCTTTGTCTTATTACTTCCTTTTTACAAAAAAGGAAGTATTATATTCGCGAAAAAATTTTCACTCAAAATCCGACCTTAATTTCCATTATACTCACGCCCGAGTGAATATTGAGTTTTTTTTTTCGACTCGACCACACGTGCATAAGTGCCTAAAAGAACGGTAAGTCCTAGAAAGTTGAAATTTGGTACGTAGACTCCTAGTGGGGTGTAGTTGTGCACCTCCTCTTTTGGTTGCATTCGGGTGTTTCTAAAGGAGTCTTTTGCTACTCTTTGAGTAAAAATCATTGTTGGCGATAGATCAGCAGTGTTTCGGTCGCCAAGTTTTGGAACTTGGCGACAAATTTGGCGATATTTTAAAAAATCTGTTTCAATTTGGCCACTGTTGGTGATATTTAGAGTGTAAACTATTGAATCACATTAAAATTGCCAGTAATGGGAAAATCAGCTCATTTTTCTTTTTCATACGCAGTTCTGGGTTTTTTTCGGGGCTCTTATGTCCATGACGTCCCCTCGCATTTGAGGCATCGTGATTCCGCCACGAAGAGTAATAACAGTTCACATCAAAGAAATTAAGAGCATTTAAAGAAAATGAAACTAGATCTACTTAGTAAGAGAAAGAAATGTAACGTCAACTTACAGAAGGGAAATTATAAATGGGGATGATATTTTCTTACTGTTATTATTATTTTTTAATACTGAGAGACATTTTTACAAATTTGGTTTTTGAGAAGCAAGCATGGACAAACAGACCTTCAGGGCTTTGGTATTCAGATTTGAAAGGGATCCATGTCAGCGAAAGAAAAATTGGGAATGCAATCAATTTAACTCGAGCTCACGAGACGGAATCCTATTTGAGCAAGTTATACCATCAGAAGTAATCCAATCCACTTAGCAAATTTTTGCAATAAAAATGGGGTTTCTTGAAACTCTGAAACACGTGTCTGCAGTAATCTGCAATTTCGAGCTACAAAACGTTGATTGTTTTCTTTTAAAAAGCTGAATGCCCGTGGTTTAATGTAAGCACTGATAAAATGAATGCGGTCGTTTCCAAAATTTTAAAAGTATCTTTTTCAGAAAGAGCATGCTTAAAAACATAGAATCTGACCATTTTTTAAATAATTTCTTTGGGTTTAATATTTTTAAAAAATTACTTAAATCGGAGATCTTTCATTGTTTACATTTCTTGCCGATGACATCACAAATGATGAAATGCCATTCTGTGTTGCCATTCATAGGGAAAAATATTTAATTCGCATCTTTCCTCACGTGTATTGACAACGACATGGTTGATAGCAAGCGTAGACCGCAATTTTAATTCGCTCCTTGATTATCATAACGTGGAAACGCGGGAGAAAGATGCGCCAAAATGCATCATTTCTGACGTCATAAAGAATACGCCTTGTTTGAAGAATCGGACATTTTAAAAAATTAATTAAAAAATAACTGTTGGGAAAATAAAAGTATTTTCTGAGTCCATGTTATTTTTTTGCTTATTCTATCAATTTCAGTGACAAAAAGTACTATCTTTGAAGGAAACAACCCCATTCATAATTAAAACTTGCGAATAAAATTTGAAGCACTATAAAAAATAATTTTCCATCTTAACATTGAGCAGGAAAGAACTTAAACCGAGCCTGCGTTTGTATAAAAATGTGTCAGTGCAAATAAGCATAATGAAAAATTTCGACAGCTTAGTTAAACTCTCCACATGAAAAAAAAATAATAATAAAATAAAAGAAACATATCGTGTTTCACTAAAGACATAATGATAAATTATTTATATGAAATTCTGAAACCAAATTTCGAAATTATGCTGCAAAAATATTAATATACTGTTCATTATTTCCTTGAAAAAAAAAAAAAAAAAAAAACTCGCACGAGTCTAGACGACTAAGTCAAACTCACTTCGAGAAGATAATTAGAAAAAAAAATATAATATTTTGTCAGCAGAAAGATTTAGTTAAGGTAAAAGGAAATTCTCAATTAGGGAGGTATGCTTCGCAAGAGTTTAATCCTGCACAAGCCAAGGTCAACTAAAACTGTTAGCATTTTTGTTGCGTTTGAGATATTGACTGGTTTCGAAAGTTTCCCGCTTTCACTTATTGCATTCGTTTTCGATTGTTGCATATGGCTCCGACTGTAATTTGAATTAAATGAGATCGATAGATGAACTTCAAATAAAAGAGTAACAATTTTAAATTATGAATATGTATTTCAAAATTGAGGCAGTAAGAAGCAAAAGGATGTGAGTGCCAAAGTTAAAAATTTGGAAATAATCAGTACAAATGGCAGAAGAAGCTCTCTTCTGTTTTAGGGAAGAGATTGTAATAGTAGTTCCGATGGATTCTGCTATACAGCGATAAAAAAAAAAAAAAAAAAAAATCAACGAAAGCCTACCTAGGACCTGAACTTTAAACGTGTTTTATTCGAAACTTCATAAAGTCCACTTACATCCCTTTGCTTATCGCAGATTCAATTTGTTATCAATAACAGCAGAAATATTATCGTCCATATCTTTTGGCATTTTCTTGAAAAGAACTTTCCGCTTTTTCTTTTGTCTTTTTTTAAAGCATAAGTTCAAGATTTTTGGATATAAAATATCAGAACAGCATTGGGAAGGGGAGAGGGGTGGGAGAGACTAACAATATAGTGGAAAATAGAATTCCAGTAGAACAGGAACGAAGGATTTTTATGAGTTTAAAGAACAAAACTGGTGGGAAGATAGCTGGGTTGTAGGCCCTATTTGAAAACAGTAGCATTCCACGTCGATTAACGTCAAAACTCCTTCCTTAAACAGTGTCCGTTTGCAGAATTTTTAAGTGGAGACGGTTAGAGGGAAGATTTATGACGTCAATCCGAAGCGGAATGATTAGTGCGAGAGCTAGATTAAGCCTTTACGTAAGTGATAGTACCCCCAAATTTTTTTTTTGAACTCATGCGTTATGGCACTCGAGTAAAGGAACATAATACCAACAAGATTATTTACAGAGAATTAATTGAACTGAATATGGTCTCCACACTATTATCAGAGCATTCAATTTAATTTTAAAGCACACCATCTCGTAAATTTCAATGCATTATTTTGTTAACTAATTCTATGTATCAAATTTTTCCCAAGAGCTCAATAATTGTCACCCTATTATTATAATTTCAAAACATTCTTCAGATTCTTTAGAATAAGAGACCGTAATGTAGTTGAAATATAAAGTCGTCTTGTTCCTCAAATATGGCGATTAGCAGAACATTACATTTGCCGTCCGCCTTGTCTGTTGGTCAGAGAAGTCTTAGTGCGGATAGGGAGGTCCTAGGTTCGAATTCCGGCTCGTCCATGGAAGTGCTTTCTCTCTGCTGTCCTTGTCCTTTCTTTGTGTGAATGTGTTGTTATGCCGTGAATAGTTAATTAACCTTTAAACGGGTCCTTCTGGCATGTACCTTGGAAAATGGACTTCCCCTCCAAATTATGGTACAGTTGGAAAAAAGAAGCAGCGCTCCTAAACTTGCCAGCCTAGCTGGTACAAGGCAACACATCTTCAGAGCACTGATTTACATTCTCCACAGGCATCTCAAATTTTTATGGTCTTCATCACCAGAACATAATACAAGCTTCGACAATACCAATTCCTGCTTGGACTGCTTGCATACAATTGAGAACACCGCTTCCGAGAGAACAGAATGCATCGCTAATGCACCAAACAATTAATTTTTTATCGCCAACATCCTGGTATTTTGGCGACAACTTCCATTGTTTACCTGCGGTGTAGGAAATACTCCTCAGAATAGAGGCTATTGCTCCTTCTTCTGAAGTGAGTTGCGTATCAACACCACTGGTAGCATGGTGACAACTTGAACGCTTGCCAAATATCTATTACAAGTGTCATCGTTCATAGAGAAGCCAGAGGAGAGGAATTCAACCTACAACTTCAACCGCTTAAATCTGCCGTTGCTTGTGCTACATAGGAGGGCAGAAAAGGGATTTATGTGGAACATTTCCAAGTAGTATCTTCATTTGGCTGAAAAGCAGAAGAAAAAAAAAAGCCAAAATATAAATAAATTTTAACTAAAACAATTTTGTTTCATATTTCTTTGATAAAAACAGCGTTGTCAAACATGTAAACAACGGAGATAAATTTTCGGGAGACATTCAGTTTTTTTTCTTTTGCTGAAGAACGATGAAATCCCAAAAAGTAGGGGAGAGCGGGGATAAAAGTTCCGTGGGTAAGTTGTTTCCTTTGAAATAGCTGAATAAAGAAAAAAGATAAATTTATTTTGTAAGTACCTGGTGAAATGGAATGTTGCAGCGCACCTATGGCAGGCATATTAGTCAGGCCAGTGTCGTCCCGTATATTAAAAGCTGAGCACCTGCATGACTGATCTACTTTTGTAAATATTTTCGTTTTTGAACTTTTTAGTCTTTTTCACGAACTTTAAATGATAGAGTTTATTTTTTTTTTGGTGTTTTTATGCAAATATCTACTGTGAATTCTAAAATTCTCCGCTGAAACGATTTGCGTTTCGTTATCTAACCTATAATTTAATTTTTTAATTATTTGTGCTTGTGGGGCTAGTTGTTCCTTCTTTGTGGGGAAAGCTGTTCCGAAGAACAACTAGCCCCAAGGAACTCATTGCCCCTATTTATCTATATCAGCATAAAGTAAACAAAAACACAATACTATATGTATTTATTCATCACGGTGAAATATAGAAATCGGAGAATGTGGACTCTCACTGGAGATTCACCGAAAACATTTGGCTGTTTTCTTATAGACAGGTAGAAAAATATGAAATTTTTGAAGATCAAAATATGAATCAAAATACTTTTCATTCTTTAATGTAAAAATATGAAATTTGCAAAATTTGTTGTTCTAGAGCCTGACCACCTTGCGGTGATTTGAGAAAGTAGTCAAAGAGGTGAAACAGTTTAATGTTGCTCAGACAAGGCAGATGTCTCATTAAACAGATCATGTCCTATGCAAAAAAGGATCTTTATTTTTTGCCTCTAGCATCGTTACTTGAGGGTTTGAATCTATATCAGTGTTCTTGATTTTCTTTTGCTTTGGTATGTTCTAGTACTGTTTTTTTTAACTAGCTGTCATTAGCCAGAAATTTTAGCTTCTCCTTAGCGAGTTTAGCCTGGTCAAATTTGTGTTGAACTTTCATAATCGGAGGTGTAAATTAAAAGTGCAAGTAACCTTCCTTTTCGTAATCCAAAGAAAAGTAGTTGCAACAGTCGCTGAAAATGGTAATTCGAATATCATGCATGTACAATAAACTCCTTGTTGCCCATGGAATACGGTGCCACCGTTACTGCGAAAATCGGAATTCGAGTATATTTGCAGATGTTGCACACTAGTTAAAAAAAACAGTACTAGAACATACCAAAGCAAAAGAAAATCAAGAACACTGATATAGATTCAAACCCTCAAGTAACGATGCTAGAGGCAAACAATTGAACTAGTAACACTAAAAGTGACAACTGTACTATGTAGAAAATGTACGTTAACGCAAAAAAAGAATCGCTCATTACTTCAAACGGACACAGAAAATATTGCAAACAGATCAAACAAATAAAATCAACTTAGGTTATGCCAAAAACGTTTAAAGCAGAAGAATTTTTTCAAGCAAAACTGGCTCGGTCACTCGTTTAAAGGCATGTAGAGTGTAGATGTAAAAATCTGGTTTCAACTAGTTAGGTTTCGGTGACCGAGGAGAGTTTGATGTCTTTGGGGGGAAAAGGGGAAGAAAGGAAATAGAATGTCTAAAAATAGATCTTGCACGCGTGTTAAGTTAAAATGAGTATTTTCTATATTCAGTAATTTATAGGCACAAAAATTAATAAATAAATAAACAATTAAAAAACAAATCCCCAATAACAATGTCCGCCCGTGAGTAATCAGGAGCTGATTGTTATCAGTTGCACTAACCAGTTGCACTATGGATTGTCAGCAAAGTATCGCATCATTTATAGTTAAAGATGGTTTTCTGTTTTCATTTCAGACTGAAGTAGATCACAGCTCATTAGCTACAGAAGCTGTTACATATTTCATTTAATTTTACTACATTATTCTATTCTGAACTATATTTTACTATATTAATATAATATAATGTTACTATAATTATCAACTGTGCCTGTATGTATGCTAATATATGAGTTTGTAGTTAAAAGGCAATCATTAAATCTCTAAATAAAAAATTTCAATGATAAAATTTGCAATAAGTTTAGTTTTTGCTTATTAGCCTTTAAATAAAAAAATTTAAAATCATTTTTTTTTAAATCACAAATTGAACAAATTGCTCATCTCGAAACGATGTTCATCTCGAAATCATAATCTTTAAAAATCTTCGTATTAACATCGGAACAACTAGCCCCAAGAAGGGGCAAGTTGCTTTTTGACTTTCGGAACTATAAAATTAATTACAAAAAATTCTTACAAAATATTACTCAAAAAAACAATTGTTACATCATAGGGGCATATATTGCTCTATTTTAAACTCAGAATAAGACTTCTAGAACTACATTTTTAAAACACATTTTGAGCTTGTTTAAAAAATGGAACTTCTAGCCCCTTTATCCACTACTGACTTGAGTTGCAAAAGATATGCTGCTTTTTTTATTGGAGGTTTAGAATTAGAATGCAAACGAAATAAAAATAAAAAAAAAACCTTTTCAGTGTGAAGTTAAGACGACACTATTTCATATAACAAATATTTCTGTCGCATTGTTAATAGATAATAGCGACGAAAACTAAGTTATTGTTATTTATTTATATTTTTAACTAGCAAGTGAGCTCGGCATGAGTTTTTGGTTTATCAAGGCAGTATGACAGTCAATACAAAGAAGACTAGAAAATACGTAATCCTAAAAATACAAAGAGATCCAAACAATAGTTAAAGCAGATCATTCCATGAAGAAAAATATTACATTCTTGCTTATAATATATTCTTTTAAAATTTATAAAGAAATGATATGAGCTTCCACGCATCAACATATCAAATGAAGCGTTATCAAGTGAGTTCAGGTAATGATGGGTTGCCGAATGATTTTTATCAAATAATAGGTTATCGAGTGGGATTCGATCAAATGAAAGATTATCGAGTGATTCTGTCGAATATCAAGTTGTCGAATGATTCTATCAAATGATCGATTATCGAGTGATTCTGTCGAATATCAAGTTGTCGAGTGATTCTATCAAATGATAGATTATCGAGTGATTATATTTAATGATAGGTTATCGAATGGCTCTAGGTTATCGAGTGATTTTGTCTAATCATATGTTATCAAATGATTCCATCTAATGATACGTTATCTACTCGTTTTATAAATTTATAGGTTATCGACTGATTCGATCAAATGATTGGTAATCTCGCTACTCTATCAAATGATATGTTATCGAGTGATTCAGTCTAATGATCGGCCATCAAATGGTTCTATCCAAAGATCGGTTATCGAGTGATTCTAATCCTTAAATTGTTTTGAGGTTGTAAAAAAAAAATCTTTCGATCCTACGTCTTAATGATGTCAAGTGACGAATGACGACAGCAAATTAAAAGACCAAACTAATAAACAGCCATGCATTTCTGTCAACATTTTACAACAGATCAGTCAGTAAAAAATTTGGTCGAAATACTTTCAGCAGTCGCCTTACAAAATAAAATTTAGCTCTATTATTTTGGTCTGAAGCGAGATTTCCTAGTAACTCGGAAACATATGCCTCAATTTTTATTACAAAGGTGTGCCTAAGGAAAGATCCCGCTTCTGGTTTTGAAGGACTTCATTATAAAAATACGGGAGCGGAAATTGGAAAGAGGGGGTCATTCATAAATGTAATATTCGAGCACAAGTGGCAGTTTGGAAAAATCCCCTGGCAATTTCGTGAAGATAAAGTCAACAAAATGCAACTTTAGGCGATCTTTGATCAAAGTAAGGAGTGGGTTATGATTAGAATGGGCCGAAAAAAGGATATGTGCATTGATATTGCCCTTTGCCGCCTCTGGAAAAATTCGAAATGTCAGGTTTGGTTCTACCTTATCACTTCAAAAAAAAAAAAAAAAAAAAAAATCACCTCACCAAGGAAAAGTTTAAGTTGCGGATTTAATTTTTGAATAGTTCATTTATTGCTTACGTTTCGATCGAAAGTATCAAAATGTTCATTACCCACAGTTGTCGCATCAAGAAGACACTATTCAACAGTAGACAGTTGGTGCACCAAAAAAAGGGGTTGGATCAAAGCAGGGGGGCAGGTTAGGTGAACGGTGTCCCTAAGTTGATTTTTTGAAAAAACTGGGCAGTTCAATTTCGACGTCATTATTGATTCAAACCTCTCAAAAAAGGGGGGGGGGATGACACGGCCTTAAAAATCAGATTAGATGGCCACAGCAGGTTCTCTCCTTCCTATTCAAAGCTCCATATTAACTTTGAAAAATAACACGAGAAAAAAATTAAAAACACACTTATGAAGTCAGTTCGTCTTTCTTCAAACAGAAAACCTATCGATTTTATAATTTTCGATCTAACAACTTTAACTTTAACTTTAAAAAGTGTGGGGGGGGGGGAGGAGAGAAACACTTTTTACTTTTGAAAATGAGAGGGCGGTTTTATCGGCGGTCAGATAATTCGCGGTTCGGAATATCCGCGAGTCTTTTCATTTTTTTTTAACTGTCGTTAAATGTTTTCTAAACTTAAGATTGTGCTATTGTTTGTTTTTACCATTTACATATATTTTTTACATTCAATGTTAGTAGATACAACTAACTAAAAAACTAGTATGTTGTGGCCATCACGAAACTTTCTTCTATATCTTTCGTATAATTAATAATCCCTCCCCATGCTTGACGAGGTAGCAATATTCCCAACAAAAACAAAATTACACACGCCAAAACTTAACGACCATCCCAATTCCCGATTTATCTCAAAATCAAAGCAAAGAGCAAAAGTTTAAAGTTACTTTAAAATACTTGCTTAAAATAATTACTAACATTTATTTGTTAACAAACACAAGATGGCAACAGTTAAAAAGTTAAAATCATCGCGATTTTCTTGTCATTTTCTAACAGTTAAAATCACGCGAATTACGCAGACGACAGTTTATAACGATTTATCTTTCTTACTGTTGCAATTATAAAGCTTTTTTTTTAAATATATAGCTCAACCCCCGTTTGAGTTATTGACACCAAAATTGAATCAGCACCTGTACCTGTTAGGGTAACATATGGACTAAATTTTGTTTCATTCCGCCAGTTACTTCTTGGGGAATAGCAGGCAAGCATTACTCAAAAAACATCCCACTGCTCCACTCCCTTGGAGGAATTCGCGCCAAAAACCGATGGGCACAAGTTTACATAGGGGCACATATGTGTACCAAATTTCGTTCGATTTCATGCGGTAGTTTTTGCTGTAGAAAGGCCACAAAAAAACTGGTCACACACAACACATACGTGAAACACACACAAACAGACATTTTCTAAAAATAGTCGAAATGGACTCAGCACACCTCAAAATGTTCGAATCCGTCAAAATTCGAAAATTTTCACGAATCCAATACTTTCTTCTATATATTAGGTATAGAAGAAAGAAAAAAAACAATATGTGCACCTCAAATCTTCTCACAATCTCAACGGGAGCCTGATTTCATGTGAGGACGGAAACAGAATGAATTAACTTTCCACTGTTAGAATGAACACCTAAACAGTAAGAAAGCAGAAGCAAGGAGGGAGAGAGAGATAGTGTAGCAAACCAAAAACACTTCGGTCTACCCCCCGCTTAGAAGGATCGTCTATTAATAGTGCTCTCCGATTAAGCCTTTGCTGCGTGCGATAACTTCCCGTTGCGTATTTAAGTCATAAAAATCCATAATGCTTCTCTCAGTAATGGCCAGATTGAACCGCTCTGCTCCCATAGGGTGTATGAGTCTTATATTGCGCCACGAGTTTTTTTTTTTTTTCTTTGTGGCTGAGCGCCACTCATTAAATTCGGCCTTGATTGAAAAGTACTTTTTCCTTAACGACTTATCTCCATGCGCTGTAGTGAGCAATCAACGAGTTGCTTTTCCATATGCATGCGGTTTTATTGATTAATTAATTCTTGGAAAATGCATTTCGTAATTTGTCTTCAGATTTTTTTTATTTTATTTATTTATTTTTTTTCATAATTGAAATGAAAATTATTTCAGACTGGCAGACAAAAACACAAATGGTATTATAAATGCGCACACATACATAAGTCTCTCTCTACATATATATTTATATATATATATCAGTGGCGTACCTACATGGGTGACACCCGGGGCGGTAGTTTGTGGTGTCACCACCCACCCCCCTACACACAAAAAAAAAGTTTTAATCTATATAAACATGAAATTCATACAATTATTTGAAACAACTACATTTGTGTTACAACTAAATTTTAAGTAAATGCACAAAAGACAAATAAAAAACTATGAACACTTTTTAAAAACTTGCCCTAGACGTACGAGCACAGGCCGTCGATATGTCAAAAATGTAAGGGGATTAATGAAATTGATGGCCCCTTAATTATTTCAAAAATTTCTCAAACACAGGGAAATATAATGAGTTTCAGTTTTTTCGGTGTAAAAGAAAATCAATACTACGCTTAAGTACTGACAACATAAATCTAATCCTGAGTATTGCATTCACTCCATGATGTATGGTGTAAAAGGGGGGGGGGAGAGGTCCAGGGGTTCCCTCCGAAAATTTGTAGTTCAAATTTGTAGTCTTAAAAATGCATTTTAGCTTCATATTTTTCAAAAACTTGCAATTACACTTTGGGTGCCACCCTCTACACGAGTGTCACCCCGGGGGGGGGGACCGCCCCCCGTTCTCCCCCCGTTGCGACGCCACTGAAAAAAAAAGATACATATAAAAATTTGTAATATCTACGGATTGCAATATCTCAAGAGCTAGAAAAAAGTTTGGCTCCAGACAAAATACAAACGTTACTAATTATACGTAATATGGTTGACAGTGGCAGTGCTCCAAAATTCGCATGAAACGGAATTCACATTGAGCTTGTGTGTCTATTGCTTTGCTCAACGCCTTCTGAAACATTGCATTTTTCACTTTTTTTTTAAAAACTTTTTTAAATGATGAAGGGAGAAAAAATTGTTCATCTTTAGAAGTGTTTTCTAATTTTCGCCGACACGAATAAGAATGAAACTGCAGTCTCTGGATCTGATAACCAGGCTGTCTGGTATATTGAATGTGATTCTAACCCCCTGCTTTTCAGTTTCAACCTTACCTGTTGATATATTTAAGGGGAAGGAAATTTTAAATGTGAGCGAAAAGTAGGACAAACCGCCTAAAATAATGGCTCTGACTTAATCCTACTGAATACTAATTTGTATTAAAAAACAATATTATCATTTCATAAAACGTACACATAAAAACAACATTTGCAATTTTTCGCGATTCATTTTTTTTTTTTTTTTTTGGTCCGCCACTGTATAATATAATTTGGTTAAGAGGATTCAATCATTAGCTTACTCCCTATTATTAGACATGAAAATCGCCGGTCAAGGTATGACGGGAGAAAATTGCTTCTACATTTGAACGAAGCAATTGCCCGTTTGGTGATATTTTGATGGTTGAAATTTTAAGCCTAACTCCAGTAGATGAAACCTAAACTCCAGTAGATAACAATCATTGTTAACCACTTTTTCTTTTCTTCACTCACAAATGACAGTCTTACCATTAACACAGTTAAGATACCGGATCCAGTTCCGCCTCGTCAAAATTAAGCATTTCTCTTCGTGTCAAACATTACCAAAAAATATTATCAAATTATCATGCCGTGGAGCGAGATTCATTGTTGATGACGTCAGAAGCGTAACTCGATCAGTGAATTCGCTATTATATATATGAGGATTCTACCACAAAGGAGCCTTACTATTATATACGAGGCATGTTTTTAAAGTAAGTACCGTTTTGATATAAAAAAAGAACGAGTACAGATAGAGCAAAGAAATTAATTGCACAAAAATCTACCATCCTTACGCTATTTTTTGACATTGCTCCCGTGATTTTCCAAGCATTTGTCATAGCGTGGTACAGGTTTTTGTATACCTATTCATAGAAAATTGCCGCCTGTGTAGTCAGCCATGAGGACTCTTACAGGGCTTTGGCTGGGGCGTTTTTGAACATCCTCTGGTCTGCTCTCACCTCGCTCGCAACATCTTTCATTTGTTTCGGCATCTAAAGTCTTTCGTAGGTGGTCTGTGGCACAACAGCAATAATGAGCTCAGAGAACATGTTATCCCATGGCTGACTACACAGGCGGCAATTTTCTATGAATAGGTATACAAAAACCTGTACCACGCTATGACAAATGCTTGGAAAATCACGGGAGCAATGTCAAAAAATAGCGTAAGGATGGTAGATTTTTGTGCAATTAATTTCTTTGCTCTATCTGTACTCGTTCTTTTTTTATATCAAAACGGTACTTACTTTAAAAACATGCCTCGTATATGAGGATTTCTCTGTAATATTCAGCAACGATCTTGAAAATTACGTAGTTTTAGAACTGAAAATTAATATTGGCCTCATTTCATTGAAATAGTTAAGTCTTCATTATTTTTACTACAAATCATAATTTTCTCTAATTCACCTGTGGAATCTTTCACCTCCCTTGAAAAGGTGCGCCTTTTAGTAAACGTTTTTGCAGTAACGCAGCGTTTCATTAACGAAAAGACAATGAATTGGCTGCTGGAATTTAACACGAAGAGCAAGGTTACCAGCTGTTGCAGCCGTTAAGATATGGCTTCAATCCAGATTTAAATACAATCCTAGTTAATCAATCTATTGGACATCGCAAGTCTGTAACTCACTGCGGTTAATTGCCAAATCTTGTTTGAGCTACTATCTCTGATTTAATAAAGGGATAATTTCCTTTTTCTTTCATTTTTTTTTTTTTTTGTTTATTTGACCCGTGCTAGTTCAGTTCTGCACTTAGATTAATTTTAAACTTTCAAAAATCTGGGCATGAGAAAGTCGTGGATGAAATAATATGATTCAAAAATGTAGAAGATGGCGACAGAATTCGAAGAACTAATAATAGTGAAAAATATGTTATGAGCACTTAACTAACTGCGACCAGGGGCAATTCGGATAAACGAAAATCCGGATAATCCGAGAAACATGGGTAATAAGCAAACAACATTCTCATATATACACTGGTGTCCAAAAGTTAAGCATAATTGTTATTTATGTGAGTAATATACATCGAAATAGAGGGAAACGTGATATGCGAGTGCAACACGGTTACAAAATAAGGAAACTACTCAAAAAAACTTTAAGTAATATTTACTTTTATCATCCCAAAAAATAGTTTAAATGAAAATTAGGCATATGAGGAGTTTACTCTTTGCACAAAAAATTTTCTTTAAAAGATGATGCTGAAGTTCAATAGTGTGTATGGCCACCTCTGACTGCCAGGCACGCTGCACAACGATTACTCATACTTTCTATGAGGTGGTGGATGAGTTGTGGACTTAAACAGTTCCAAGCATGCTGGAGAGCTCTTTTTAGCTCCGGAGCGGAGCTTGGCGGGGGGGGGGGGGGGCGAACGGGCTGTAAGTTGTCTTCCGAGCATATCCCAGACATGCTCGATAGGGTTCAGATCAGGGGAGTTCACAGCCCACGTCATTCGCTGGATATTTTCTGATTCGAGGAAGTCATCGACTACAGCTGTTCGGTGACATGGCGCGTTATCGTCCATGAATGAACTCAGGACCAACAGCACCTCGAAACAAGCAAACATAAGGCTCAAGAACCTCGTCTCTGTATCTTTGACCAGTGACTGAGCCTGTCTCAAAAATATGGAGGTCGGTGCGGCCATTCACATAATGCCCGCCCACACCATTACTCCTGCTGACGCAAAGTGATGTCTTTCTCTTATGTTTTGCGGTTCGAAACGAGTCCCCTTTTCTCTCCAGATTGTTACCAGACGAGAATCACTCTGTAGAGTAAAGCGGGACTTATCACTGAACATCACATTAGCCCACTGTCCCAGACTCCAATGCCGATGTTGCAAGCTCCAGTTTAAACGAGCGATATTATCCGCTGATGTGAGAGGAATGCAAACTGCTGGTCTTCTGGCATACAGACTGATATGATTGAGTCTCCTGTAAACAGTTTGCCTCGAAATTGTTATTCCTGTGACGGCACTGAGAGCCGAACCTAGTTCTCTGGCACAGCTGTCCCTATGACATCGTGCAGAAATTGCCAGAAAACGATCTTGGCTTGCGGTTGTGACACTTGGTCGACCTGGTACTGGTCGGCGGGTAACATCTCCCGTATTTGAAAACCTCTGCCACAGTCTCGAGATTACACACTGAGGCACATTAATACGAGACACTTCAGTTTGTGATCGTCCAGATTCTAGTATTCCAACGATTCTTCCTTTCGCAAACATGTCCAATTGGCCTCTTTGTGCCATTATTAATTCTGTTTCACCAGATCCAATGTTTCTTGGTACAGCAATTGCATGAACTCTCTAAAGCGTGCGAGCTGTTTTATCCACACTCCGAAACGCGAACCTAATTCGCGCATGACACCATCGACTATAGTATTTTGCATATACATATTGTTTCTTCTTCAACCAACGAATCTCCATAAGTAACTTTATATAATTTCACGAAAATTTACAGATTTTTCTCGCATTTTATGAATTATGCTTAACTTTTGGACACCAGTGTATAATAGCTAGTGGTCGAGTAACACGCGTGTTTCAACAATGAAACTCGCGCCATGGCATGATAATTTGATGTTAACATGCAGGGAAAGGATTTATCATGACAAGGCTAAACTTGATCCGGTAACTTAACTGTTTTACTGTGTCATTTCAGGGAAATGAAGAAACGAAAGAATGGTCAACAATGAACGCTACCTAGTGGAGTTTAGGGTTAATCCACTGGAGTATTGGTTACAATTTCAACTATCAAAATATCACCTAACAGGCAATGGCTTCTTCCAAATGTAGAAGCAATTTTATCTTTTATTGTAGCAAAAAACAAATGTTTTGTAACAAAATTACTAGGATAGTTTTTCGCAAACACTCGATCTTTTTTAGTTCAGCAGCTGCACTGGTGTCGTACTGGATGCTCTAAGTACACTACGCTGTTTGTTGGACTATTAATAGGTACTGTTTGACCGCGGATTGTATGTAATTTGGCAATCTGCCAAGTAAAGACTATTCCATATGAATAAATCTAACAGGGAAGAAGGGAAAATAACGATGGGATTCTGATGTACGCGTTTTATAACGTAGGGTAGGTTAGGGTAAAGCCCTGCAATTTTCAGTTTTTATACCACCATGGTCAATAAAGGGCATATTTTCCCATTTTTTCAAATTAGAGTCATTGCGTGGGTTGTTACCTATAATCCTTCCAAATTATGGCTACATCTGATTAATAATAATTGCGAAAATTACAATTTAGCGGGAAAACAACATTGCGGGGTTTTGCCCCACAAAATGGGGTAAAACCCCGCAATGCGAATCTTTAACCCACTCAAGATGAATGTGAATAAAAAGGGTGACTGCTTGGTAAAAACACTTGAAAAACCTCCTTGAACCATCGGTTTACTGTTATTCAGCAGTACCGAACTTAAATATCTCACACGTTTAATCTTTTTTTTTTTTTTTTAACTCTGTCACAAAAATAATATTTTCTTCTCCACAAAAGGAGAATTAATTACCCGGGAAAAATGACAGCCGCATTATAAAAATTAGTTTAATTGACTGAGGCTATAATTTAATTGAATATCTAGTACCCAGTGCTTTAAGTAAACAGTACACTAAGTTGAGTTTTCTAAAAATGTTATTGCGTCGTGGATGGAACCGTGTCCTGCTGAGGTTACGACAATTAATTAATAACGTCTTCATTTCCAATGACTCTTCCTGTGTCTCAGTACGTTTGCAGGCTTCTAGATGTTTTATGTAAAAAAAAAAAAACCCTCTACATAACCTACCCCTTCTTGTCATAATAAAGTTATCTGGGCCACATTGGGCAGAGATAAGCTTCGAGTTATTCTCTTTAGTTTCACACCGAAATGATAGGGAAATCTGTTTTTTCTTTGAAGTCCAAAGCTTTTGTTTCATTTTTCAGAGATGTCTTCAATCGATATTTTTGAATCTGACTTTAATGTCTACCATACAGAACGAAGAGATGCCTGCAATTAAGTTACGTGTTTCATTAAGCTCGACATTTATCATGGTTCTGAATTGTTTTTCTTCTGAAAATACTAGAACAAAAAATTAAACGTACGTAAATGTTCAAAACAAAAGAGAAAAAATTATTACATAATGAAAGCACATTTTAATTGAAATTAATGTAAGATTTTTCCTAACAAATCTTATCCAAATTAAACCTTCATGTGTAAATGTCCACCAACAATTACTTTTTTAAAATGAATAAGCTGTACACACCGAAATGATAGGGAAATCTGTTTTTTCTTTGAAGTCCAAAGCTTTTGTTTCATTTTTCAGAGATGTCTTCAATCGATATTTTTGAATCTGACTTTAATGTCTACCATACAGAACGAAGAGATGCCTGCAATTAAGTTACGTGTTTCATTAAGCTCGACATTTATCATGGTTCTGAATTGTTTTTCTTCTGAAAATACTAGAACAAAAAATTAAACGTACGTAAATGTTCAAAACAAAAGAGAAAAAATTATTACATAATGAAAGCACATTTTAATTGAAATTAATGTAAGATTTTTCCTAACAAATCTTATCCAAATTAAACCTTCATGTGTAAATGTCCACCAACAATTACTTTTTTAAAATGAATAAGCTGTACAAAACACATGCAAAACAAAAAAAATAATAATGTTTCAAAAAAGAGACAATTTTAAGCCGAGTGGAGAGAATTCTTGACCTTTTGGAGATACGGGGTTTTACGCCAAAACAACTGCGGGGATTTTTCCCGTTTTGTCACTTTCTGAAAAACGCGCCATGTTGCTTTTAAACAGCCATTAGAATAACTGTTTTCACGCGAAAGTGAAGCTTTAATGTACCAGTATTAACGTGTGATTCATTGATTTTTCTTTACAAATTCTACGTTTTACAATGTTCAAATGTATTAGAAAAGTTAGATCAAAGTAGTAAAAAACAGACTTATCCCCCTTTCTCGTCTCTGGAGTGCCTAGTCAGGACAAAATTTCATTGATCAATAGGTTTCCACAGGACAAACCCAGCACCTAGAGGTAAATTTCTTACTCCAAGGTGATCAAGTTAAAATGTCGGTGCGGATTTTTACCCCACGCGGGGCTTTACCCCCACCTACCCTAACTAGTGGTTTATTCATTTTTTGCATTCTCTAAAATAAAATAAGGGAAAACAAAAACAGTTACCATGGAAACAACAAAAAGAAAATATTTTCATTTCGTTCAGGAACGTAAAAGCAAAATGGTAAGTTCAAAACTTTGTTGTGAATAAATAAATCAATTAATTTTTGCCGTGAGAATATAGGTCGAATATAGTTTGGATTAAAAAACTGTTGCTGAAAGCAAATTTTCATTTTTACAAAACTAAGGCTAAATAATAGAGAGGCAAAAGTGCACTTCTCTAACAAACCAACTAACACCCCTATTAAATAATAGATACGTCCATTTCCGCCTATAAAACGGATATTAGCCTTTCCATGTAATCGATGGTCAGACAGTACTTATCGTACGATCTATGCAGCAGTTGTACAATTGAACCAAAATAAAAGACGAATATTTGGTATATTTATTGTCTCGTGCTTGATACTATCATTATTGAAATTGAAAGCTATTATTTAAGTGAATATAATGTTTTAAAATCTTGATAATTTTCCAGAATAGAACTCAATTTTTGTTGAATTGTCACACAACATTTACCGAATAAGGAAATTTTTTGGAGGTCACGGTGATCTCCCGTGACTTTCCATCGGGGGGCCCCTGTTTTTAGGACACCAATTTTGAAACGTTGTGGCTTGGAACCCAATCTTTATAGCTATGATGCGAAGAACGCAAACAGACTGTAAACACGATTCGCTTCCGCAAACAAAACATAGATAACCGTCAACACAAGCGCTGGGCAAATAAAATTACCAAAAGTTCCAAACAAAAAGAAAAAATCAAACACAGTTGCGACGTCACCTCTTTTAGAGTTACGTAACTTGAGCTGTTTGGTTCTAATGGAGAGGAGCAACGAAAGACTCAATCTTCAAACTGTGCCTAATCACTCAATATCCGAGTACTGACCTGTGAAATAATTTGATAATTTTTTTATCAGGAGGCTTAAACGAAATTTATATTTAGGAATCTACGCTTTTGAAGAGTTTGTCTGACTAAACGATAAGGATAACCGGTCACGTTCCGTAGGCTTGTGGTTCTTCGGTTAGATAAAAGTTTGTTTTGCAAGGATGGAAATGAAAACACGAACAAGATAGCTTTGTGCATTCGAAAATAAGAACACGATACCGTTTGTGGTGTCGCAATATTTGATGTTGTTCGCTGACACTTTATGTCGACATTTATTCTAATATTTAGATTTCGAACGAACTTCAAACTGAATTGTAAAGGATTAAGTAGGTTGAATGATACAATTGTTTATAACGTCGTTTCGTCTCTTAAAAAAATGGAGAATTTATTATTATTTTCTCTTTTTTTAATGAAATAACGGCAAGTAAAGGACAAAGATCATTTGGGAAAAAATGACACAAGCACTTTGCTTATTTAAAGAAAGTGCAGAGTTGAAAACCTAAATAAATTCTGCCTCAGACTTAACATTAAGTGAATTGTAAGCAAAATTATAAAATCTGATTTAAAGATAATAACAATAAATTTTAAAAAAAAACGTGATGTTAATCCATGATATTAATAGCCGAAAATTAAAGCATATTTCGCAGTGTACGAATACGTTACTATTGTTATGTGAAAATTATTTGGCAGGTGAGAAATGGAAATATTGGTCACAATTTTGATGAGATTTGAATACAGTTATCTGATTACAATTAAAAAATAAATAATTAAAATAGGGATCGATGTACCACTGAAAAAAGAAGACCTAAAATGCTGGTTTAGGGAAAACAAAGTTAATATTATTGAAGGTTTTTTTTAGTTGTTACTGATTTCTCCTATAACTTGACTAACATAAACAAAAATTCCCTGGAATATAATTATCAGAAACATGCTTTAACACCTATTTTATTTAAAAGAGGACATTTTATTTTTTCATCCAAAAAATCTTCACTATATTAAATTCCACCAGGATCAGGCTGACAAGCCATACCAATAAATTTTCTGTTTTTTTTTTTTTTTTTTTTTTTTTGAGAGAGAGAGAGAGAGAGAGAGAGAAAGGAGAAATGAAATTAAAATTAAGCTATTTCCATCAAATACTAGTGAAGCACATGGTAGTAAGTGTGGATTTATTCAATCGTCGTGGAAACCTATTAGATTTTGTATGTGAACGAAGGTATGTTAATCTGCCGATTTGAGTGGTAGGGAGTGGCAATCTGGAGGGTCAGAAAATAGAAGAAAAAAAAAATTTCGAGCCCGTCAGATATTTTGAGGGGATGTGAAATGAACCTTAAAAATGCAACCATTCATTTAACCGACTTTTTGGAAGTGACACAAACTCGTAGCAAATTTTTGAAATTGCAAAAAAAGATGAATTATCACATCGAAATACTCGAGCGTGTCAGATTTTTACACAAAAGGTTCAGCTTGATGTTCCAATCGTGGTCGCCTAAAATCTGACAATTATTTAGTTTAGAGGGTGTTATTAATCTGACGCTAGAAAAAAAAAATCTCGCACGTCATGTCTACTAACCAATGAAGTATTCCACTTCAGCTGTCTAGTCACCCGCCACCTCTCCGTGGTCAAGCTGCGGTAGCTCTGTGATCAGCTGCGATCGCTTTCTGCACATGTGCACGCTCTGAACTTGATAGACGTTTTTATGACTTGACCTTGTAGAAATCGGCAGATTATATTTTTTTCGTGATTCTTGTTTTTTTTCCCTTAAAAAAAAAACACATAGCCGTTTGACACATAGCCGCGCTCGACAGTGTCAAGAGAATGTTTTTTTTTTTTTTTTTTTTTTGAAACTTTATAAACCTCCCATGCTTTTACGTCACTCTCAAATAGTCAGATTTTCTAAATATACACTTTTTAGTTAGTAATTAACCCACCTCATCTTAATCTGAGGGGTTTCAATAAATCTGATTACCAATTTTTTTTTAAATCTAATCTGACGGGCTGCCCTAGACGTATCCATCAACAAAAAAGGCCAACATTTGGTGTAGGTACTCGACAGGATGTAAGGTAACTCCCACTATGTTTTTCTGACGGGTAAGTCCCCAAGAACACTTTGGGCTCCCCTACTTAAATGCTTCTCAGTCAAGTCCCTTGCCGCGTTTTCTATGCAGTTGGACTTTTAAAGTACAGATTTTTCATTTTAATATAGCATCCTAAAAGTTGGATAGACTTTGGGAGATTGTGAAGGAGGAGTAGAACATAACCAACCTTGAAGTTTAGAAATTGTAAAAATTGAAACTATTGTACTTGTTTGCACAAAAGAGTCCTGAAAACTCTTTGGAAAAATACCGAGCTATCAGGAATTTGAGGGCAACAAGTTACAGCCAGAATGTGGCCGAGTTTTCTGGATGCGGCCGGATTATCGATAATCGAGTTTTGGAAACTCTAGAATGTAAACATCCTCGCAAGCTCGTTACAAAATGTTATGAACATCCTTTATATGTTCCTTCCAGCGTATCATTTGAAATAACTACGACTGATTCTGGGATATGTGTATATGTACCCGCTTGTGAATTACAACGACTACGACTGAGACACATATGTTCCAGCCTGTAAGTTGCAATAAGTGCGACTGGGAGACAGGGACACATATACCTGCTGTATGTTCCAGTTGTGAATTGAAATAACTACCGACAGGAGTATAGCTCCAGTTTGTGAGTTGAAGACATTTTAATTAAAGCTTTCAAACATTCAATTTAATTTACTCAACTCGAAAGTTCATCTAAATGCTGTTATTATTTTTGTTTGTTTTCAAAAAATAGGATATTATTCTATATCTCATTATTTTCTTCTCACGTAAATGCAGTGCAGAATACATGTAACAGTGTACCCAAATCAAAGCAGGCATGAAAAAAGTTATTAGTTTTATTATAAGAGGTCGTCCATAAATAATGTCACGCTTCGAGTGGGGGGCGTGAAATTGTGTAGGTTGTGACAAGGGGAGGGGAGTAACAAGAAATTTGACAAACTTTTTTAATAACAATATGCTTATAAAAAACAGCGTGACAAGTGACAAAAGAGGGGGCAGAGGCGAAGTGTGACACGGTATGACACAAGGGAAGGGGGATCCAATTTATTGAAAAAAACGTGACATTTATGGACAGCCCCCAATGAAATTCAATATCACAAGAGAATATTTACACGCGTCGATGGAATTGTTTGTATGTACATGGGTGTGAAACATAATCAAAACGTTGCTTTGAATGGTTTCTGTTATTGTCTGCTCCAATCTCTCCTTATTTCGCAATCTTTGCTCTCCATCGCTAAAGCCACTAACTGTTGTTGATCCCTTACGCTGTTGCGACGCCACTTCGAGTGGAAGTCGCAGTGTTTTGTAGTTGCTATGGCTTCAGCCTCCCTTTTTTCCCCTGCACACTCGCCCGCCGTCTCAGACGATAAGGGAATTAAAATTGATTTTAGTTATTCGGATTTTCTAGGGAAAGTTTTTAGAGAAGTTTGGGGTTTTAAAAGCTTTTATTATGTTTATTCTGTCCTGGTGTCAAACTTTTTTATCGTTGCGAAAAGCAAAAATGAGTAATTATCTGGGCTGCGGAGTTGGACTAATTTTAGGGTGAAGGAGAGAGTAGAAGGCTCTAAAATTCACGGAGTCAGAGTCGGGTCATTTTTCCTCCGACTCCCCAGCCCTGGTAATTGTAAAGTTCATTGCTAAATTTAAAGAATTGGTTGAGGCATACAACTGTGGATATGGAGTTTTGAAAACTTTCATACAAACATATATACTTTGTTCTCAGTCTGTTTCCTACTTTCTTCCCTTGAACAATTTTTCCCTTTCATAAAGTTTCGTTTCATTACAGGGTGATTATAATTCAAGTCCAACTTTTATTGCCGTAAGAAAGAAAAAACTACTTTTCAGATGAACTTCAAATTTGTACTGTATGTAGTTGAAAAAAAAAAAAAAAAGAAACTGAAAAGCATACTGAAAAAATGGTACAAAATGTATCAATAGAGATCTACTGACAAATTACTCTCCCTCTCCAAAGAAAAAAAAATATCTTCGCTATGACCCTCGCCCCTCCTCGGGGGCACCCCTGCATATATGATGACAAATATTCTAGCAATATCTGAAACAAGATGGTGGTCTGATCGGTAAGGCGTTGGACTAGGGTCGCGAATTCGACGTCAGCCAATCGAAGATATTCGCTAATGACAACTTGTCTACGTTAAATTTGTTGCTGTCACAAAGATCCCAAAGTTTCCAATCCTGTTGCTGTATCAGGTACTTTTCACTCCAGAGTCCACTGTACCTGCCACTATTTTTGGCTTAACTAGTTGAATGGGACCTTGAAGACAGCTCTGATTTTTTGAACCAGAACAGAAACCGAGCAATCCCCGGTCCAGAACCCTCCAGAGGTATCATTTCACTTGGAGGACTTTATGACCGCGAGCATATTCAACGTCACCATTAATGAAGACGGTGGATCTTCTACCAGCAGGGATCGAACCCGGCACCCTCCGGTCACAAGTGATGCCTTACCGATCAGGGCACCTCGACTCCTGTATCAGGTACTGCGCGGCTACTGTCCTCGATTAAAAAAACAGGACTGTCGTCAGGGCTCGACTCAACCGACTAAACCCCCTGTATTGTAGGTAATGGAGTGTAGTGTACGAGAACATATATCAAACGATGGGTGAAATTGACCACAAAAACAACAGGTCAGTTGTTAAATGCAGACAACATTTCTTCTTATACAAAAATCAGTTGTTGAAAGTGTTTTACTCAAATGTCTATTAAGTATTTTTAACCTTCTTAAACCGCAATTTTCGCTAATTTACACCTTTCAAAAGTGGTAAAATGTGTATACCACCTACATAACTTTCCTTTACGTCTTCCACCCTTTAGTTATTCCAAATATTGAACGAACTATGCAAAGAAATTGCAGAAGTATTGAGCTGTTTTGAGATTATTACTTGAATTAAGATTTAAAGATATGGTTTAATCGATATTAAAACAGGAAAGCTTTTCGTCAAAGTCTTTCAATGGCTGATGTGATCTATTCAAGGAAGCTTTTATCAGATTAGGGCTTCATTTGATGAAAGAGTTCTTATTCTGTTAGCACCGAAATATCGAACATATGGTTTTTAAATCAGTTTTAATGGACTTTCAGTGCTTGTTGATATGTAAGTGCTTCCAATTAATTTTATCTGTTGATGACCGACATAAGAATGTTTCTAATTTGCTTTCATGGGTACACTGCTATTGATGTTACTATAGAAAAGGAGTCTTTTGACGATTCACAAGTGGGGGAACAATAATGGAGTGGTTTCCTTCAGTCAAAAGTACTACTTTTAGTCATTGAAATGAATAGAATGAGCAAAAAAATTACATGGACCCAGAAAATATTTTCATTTTCCCAACATTTTTTTAAAATTAATTTTTTAAAATGTCTGATTTTTTAAACAAGGCGTGGTCTTTATGACGTCACAAATGATGCATTTTGGCGCATCTTTCTACCACGGTCCACGTTATGATAATCAAGCAGCGAATTAAAATTGCGCTCTACGCTTGCTACCAACCATATCGTTGCCAATACACGTGAGTAAAGATGCGAATTAAATATTTTTCTCCGTGAATTTCAACACTGAATGGCATTTCATCATTTGTGATGTCACACGACAGAAGTGTAAATAATGAAAGCGCACCGATTTGAGTAATTTTTTAAACATATTAAACTTAAATAAATTATTTAAAAAATGGTCAGTTCCTATGTTTTTAAGCATGCTCTTTCAGAAAAAAAATGCTTTTAAAATTTGGGAAACGTCCCCATTATAATTAAATTATGAAAAGCGCCTATCAAAAGGAAGTTTATCCATAGCTTTGCAAAATGACAAACAGAAATACTGATCGACAGATAGATAAATGTTAACTGATACCTTTACAAGTAGAGAAAAGTGGTGTATCTTGAACATAAGTATGCCTTCGTCCAATGTAATTTTAACTTTACTTTTAGCCGTATAGCAAAACTACATATCGCTCGTTTGGAAGAAGAGTGCCACAATGCGAAATTTTAATTTCTCTCTTTTTTTCACTTAAAAGGCCTCAAATAACATTATTTTCTTTGGAAAATAATGGCTAATTTTTTGTTCTAATATTAACTACTGGAAAGCACAGCAAACTTAACGTTTCTTTATGTTAATTGCCTGAAGAGTTCCCTCTCAACTTCAAACGCTTCTCCTGTAAAATTTAAATTCTTCGTATTCTGGCACTCTTCTTCCAAATGAGCGATATGTAGTTTGCATCTTTATCACCAGTTTTCAGCAAAGCTCAATTACTTTCAGAAAATCTGCGAATTTTAGATAAAAAGTTAAAAAGTAATTTCACTCATTAAAGGTATTTTTTTATGTTCGTTTTTCTACATTATAGTTCAAAATATACTATGTGCTCGGGGAGTTTAATACAACAACATATCGTTTTAGCCAAGGTTCCCATTAGAGGAAAAAATGTGGCTGAGAAAATCTCATCTTCTGTTGAAATTGAAGTTTTCAAAAATTGACAGATTTTTTAAAATAAATCATACGGTTCAATTTAACAGACGTGACAAAATTGCGAGAAAGCATCTCATCAAAATATTTCTTGACGCGAATTCTTTTGAAAGTGTGCGTTTCTAGCTATCTCGCGCCCTATTAGGAACCCTGGTTTTAGCTATAATAGTAAGTGATTAAAATGATGCTAATCCTACACACACACACTCAACGTGGTGATTAGAAAATTT